>NW_028124784.1:0-94545 GCF_965194825.1 Balaenoptera physalus | reverse complement strand
CCCCTTAGTTCTTCAAAGTGTTCTCTTAAAGTATGTGTCACATTTTGAAGTGTTTTGGCCATTACCTCCCTGAAGACATTTTGAGGGCAGGTTTCATTTACAGTTCTGCATTACTTGTTCCTATGAAATGACCATTAGCACAGGCTTTAAAACTGCTTTTGCACGAAACTGCCAGAGGGCGGCAGCCTTTCTATGTTCCCCACCCTGTTAACTAGGGAAAAGCCCTTGCTGCCTGTGGTGTTTCTCGGTTATAAATTAGAGTGGAGTGTGCCCGGACAAACCCACACAAGCTGATGTCTCCTTACTTTTGTTGGATTTTTAAATTTAATTTTTATTTTTTATTGGAGTAATTTTCCACTGTGTACGTGGACCACTTCTTCTTTGTGCATTCCTCGGTTGATGGACATTTTCATGGCTTCCAAGTTTTGGCTATGGTAAATATTCTTGGAGTGCAGGATTGCCAGCCTGTGACTTTTTGATTCTCATTTTCTCAGGTGATAGGCCCAGCAGTGGGTGTGATTGACTGACTGGTAGCACCGTTTTTCCCTTTCCAAGCACCTTCTTTGTGTTTTCATTAGTGGCACTTAGCACGTCCCCCTTAGAATCGAGGGTACACATTTCTCCTCAATCGCTTCAGCATTTATTGTTTGCAGCATTTATGCTAATGGCCCTACTGGCTGCTGTGACCTGATAGGGTTTTGTAATATGGGTTTGCATGTCTTTGAAAATTCGTAAAACTCATCATTTTTCTCCGCCGTTTTCTTTTCTGTTAAAAAAAGGAAACAATTGGGAGTACAATATAACTCTTGAAATTGTCTTTTTGGAAGGTTGCTCTCTTTTGAATTTTTTGGTCCATTTTCCACCCCAGAGTTTTTTTAGAGAGCAGGTCTCATTTCCCGAACTGCAAGTGTGGTGCATATTTAGTGACCTTTAGCAATGGGTTTAAAGCTGCTGTTGTGGGAAGTGGCCTCAAGGAGGCAGCATTTCTCCATTCGCAAATCTGGTTAGTAGGGCAGCAGAGCCTTTCTGGAAGTCGTGTTCCTAGGTTGTAAATTACATTGGAATGTGCATGGAGAAAGCCCCATAAGTTTATGTCTCATTATTTCTTCTTGGTTTTAATTTTTTTTTAATTGGGGTAAAGCTTAGAATATTATTTGTCCGAGGTGTACACAATCTGGTTCATTTGTACATTATATTTGTCTATTCAAGTACAGATGCTCTTCCCATGTAAAATGTTACTGAGGGTTCTTCAGACCTCCCTTGCTATATGGTCGGTCTTTTTGTGATATGTATATAATATGTGTTTGTATACATATAGTAACACTAATCTTAATTTATCCATTCCCCCACCTTTCGTTTTAGATGAGCATAGTTTGTTTTCTAAATCTGTGAGTGTCTTTCTCTGCGGAAATATGTTCATTTGTGTCAGTTATTAGATAACGCCTATAAGTGATATCATAGAATACAGGTCTTTTGCTTTCCAACTTACCTCATCTTTCGTGATTATCTCCAGACTCATTTGTGGTGCCTCAAATAGCAATGGTTCATTGTCTTCCATGGCTAATATTCCATTGTGTATATGGACCATTTCTTCTTTATCCATTTACCTGTTGTTGGACATTTTGATTGCTTCACTGTCTTGGATATTGTGAATAAGGCTGCACTGCAGCTTTTGCGGCCTGTGTCTTCTCGATTCTTGTCTTCTCAGATGAGAGGGCCAATGGTGCCCCTTCTGGATTGAATGGTACCTCCATTTTTACTTTTAAACACAGCTGCTTTCTGTTCTCACTATTGGCTGTTACCCCTTTATGTCTCACCAGCAGGTAGAGGGTACACAGTTCTCTAAAACCCCTTCAGCATTTATTGTTTGTAGACATTTTGCTGATGGTCAGTCGACTGGTGTAAGTTGAAACTTTTTGTAGATTAGATTCCATGCGCCTAACACTCCCTGAGGTTGAGCTTTTATCCATTTTCCTTTTTTTAAAAAGAGTGTAAGTAAAACTTAACTCTTCATAATCTCTTCTTGAAACATTTGCCTGTTTTGAATTTTTTTGTCCATTCTCTACTTCAGCACAAATTTTTAGGGCAAGTTTCCTTTACAGCCCTGAGTCCTTGTGAATGTTAAGTGACCATTACCTGTGACTTTAAAGCTGCTCTTGCAGGAAACGGCCACAAGGTGGCAGCATTTCTCCTTTACCAAATTTGGTTACTAGGGAAACAGAGCCTTAATGGAAGTGGTGTTGTAGGTTGTATATTAGAATGGAAAATGCCAGGAAAAAGCCCTTTAAGTTTATGTCTCATTACTTCTTGTCCATATTTGTAATTTACTTTTAATTTTTTATCCCAGCAAATTTGATTACAATGGTTTGTTTGTTCTAGGTGTGCAAGATGTGGTTCTTTCACACATATACAGGTATCTATTCTTCCTCGCATCCTTTTCCCATGTAGGTTATGACACAATGTTGAGTAGTCTTCTCCTGGTCTTCCGTACGTCTTTCCTGGTTATATATTTCACATGGTTTTTATATCTCTGTTAACCCCAATATGGTAATGTATCCAATCCTCATCCCTTTCTATTTGGTGAACCATAAGTTTTTTAATGAATCTGTGATTGCCTTTCTCTGTGGAAATATCTTCATTGGTATCAATTTTTAAGTAACTCCTAAAAGTGATATGATAGGATATGTGGCTTTTGCTTTCTCACTTACTACAGGTGGCGTGATTACATCTAGACTCATCTATGGTGCTGCAAATGGCATTGTTTCATTTTTTTCACTAGCGAATATTCCAGTTGTACAGGGAGGAGTTCTTCTTTGTCCTCCCATCTGTTGGTAGACTTTTGTTTACTTCCATATCTTGGCTATTGTAATATTGTGCAATGCAGATTTGCCTGCCTGTGTCTTTCCAATTCTCTCTTCTTAGATTATAGGTGGAGGAGTGGGCCTGCTGGATCATATGGTAGCTCAATGTTTACCTTTTTAAGGCACCTCCATTCTGTTCTCATTGGTGGTCCTTTCCAAATTACGTCCCACTTGAAGTTGAGGGTATGCATTTTTCCACAACACCTTCAGCATTTATTGTTTGTAGTTTTCTTGCTGATGGTTACTCTGACAAGTGTGAGCTGATACCTCTTTGTGGTTGAATTCGCATGTGCCTCATAATCCGTTGAAATTGAGCTTGAAGGCATGTCCTTTTTATTTTTCAAGCTGTGATTACCCCTTAGTTCTTCAAAGTGTTCTCTTAAAGTATGTGTCACATTTTGAAATGTTTTGGCCATTACCTCCCTGAAGACATTTTGAGGGCAGGTTTCATTTACAGTTCTGCAGTACTTGTTCTTATGAAATGACCATTAGCACAGGCTTTAAGGCTGCTTTTGCAGGTAACTGCCAGAGGGCGGCAGCCTTTTTATGTTCCCCACCCTGGTAACTAGGGAAAAGCCCTTGCGGCCTGTGGTGTTTCTCGATTATAAATTAGAGTGGACTGTGCCCAGACAAATTCACACAAGCTGATGTCTCCTTGCTTTTGTTGGATTTTTAATTTTGATTTTTATTTTTTATTGGAGTAATTTCCCACTGTGTACGTGGACCACTTCTACTTTGTGCATTCCTCGGTTGATGGACATTTTCATTGCTTCCAAGTGTTGGCTATGGTAAATATTGTTGGAGTGCGGGATTGCCAGCCTGTGACTTTTTGATTCTCATTTTCTCAGGTGATAGGCCCAGCAGTGGGTGTGATTGACTGACTGGTAGCAACGTTTTCCCCTTTTCAAAGCACCTTCTTTGTGTTTTCGTTAGTGGCACTTACCACGTCCCCCTTAGAATCGAGGGTACACATTTCTCCACAATCGCTTCAGCATTTATTGTTTGCAGCATTTTTGCTAATGGCCCTACTGGCTCCTGTGAGCTGATAGTGTTTTGTAATGTGGGTTTGCATGTCTTTGAAAATTCGTAAAACTCATCATTTTTCTCCGCGGTTTCCTTTTCTGTTAAAAAAATGAAACATTTGGGAGTACAATATAAGTCTTGATATTGTCTTCTTGGAAGGCTGCCCTCTTTTGAATTTTTTTGTCGATTTTCCACCTCAGACTCTTTTTAGAGAGCAGGTGTCATTTACCGACCTGCAAGTTTGGTGAATATTTAGTGACCTTTAGCAAGGGTTTTAAATCTCCTGTTGTGGGAAGTGGCCTGAAGCAGGCAGCATTTGTCCATTCCCAAATCTGGGTACTAGGGCAGCAGAGCCTTTCTGGAAGTCGTGTTCCTAAGTTGTAAATTACATTGGAATGTGCATGGAGAAAGCCCCATAAGTTTATGTCTCATTATTTCTTCTTGGTTTTAATTTTTTTTTTAATTGGGGTAAAGCTTAGAATATTGTTTGTCCTAGGTGAACACAATCTGGTTCATTTGTACATTATATATGTCTATTCAAGTACAGAGCCTCTTCCCATGTAAAATGTTACAGAGGGTTCCACAGACCTCCCTTGCTATATGGTTGGTCTTTTTGAGATATGTATATAATATGAGTTTGTATACATATAGTAACACTAATCTTAACTTATCTATTCCCCCCACCTTTCGTTTTAGATGAGCATAGTTTGTTTTCTAAATCTGTGAGTGTCTTTCTCTGCGGAAATATGTTCATTTGTGTCAGTTACTACATAACGCCTATAAGTGATATCATAGAATACAGGTCTTTTGCTTTCCAACTTACCTCATCTTTCGTGATTATCTCCAGACTCATTTGTCGTGCCTCAAAGAGCAATGGGTCATTGTCTTCCATGGCTAATATTCCATTGTGTATATGGACCACTTCTTCTTTATCCATTTACCTGTTGTTGGACATTTTAATTGCTTCACTGTCTTGGATATTGTGAATAAGGATGCACTGCAGCTTTTGCGGCCTGTGTCTTCTCGATTCTTGTCTTCTCAGATGAGAGGGCCAATGGTGCCCCTGCTGGATTGAATGGTACTTCCATTTTTACTTTTAAACACAGCTGCTTTCTGTTCTCACTATTGGCTGTTACCCCTTTATGTCTCACCAGCAGGTAGAGGGTACACAGTTCTCTAAAACCCCTTCAGCATTTATTGTTTGTAGACATTTTGCTGATGGTCAGTCGACTGGTGTAAGTTGAAACTTTTTGTAGATTAGATTCCATGCGTCTAACACTCCCTGAGGTTGAGCTTTTATCCATTTTCCTTTTTTTAAAAAGAATGTAAGTAAAACTTAACTCTTCATAATCTCTTCTTGAAACATTTGCCTGTTTTGAATTTTTTTGTCCATTCTCTACTTCAGCACAAATTTTTAGGGCAAGTGTCCTTTACAGCCCTGAGTCCTTGTGAATGTTAAGTGACCATTAGCTGTGACTTTAAAGCTGCTCTTGCAGGAAACGGCCACAAGGTGGCAGCATTTCTCCTTTACCAAATTTGGTTACTAGGGAAACAGAGCCTTAATGGAAGTGGTGTTCTAGGTTGTATATTAGAATGGAAAATGCCAGGAAAAAGCCCTTTAAGTTTATGTCTCATTACTTCTTGTCCATATTTGTAATTTACTTTTAATTTTTTATCCCAGCAAATTTGATTACAATGGTTTGTTTGTTCTAGGTGTGCAAGATGTGGTTCTTTCACACATATACAGGTATCTATTCTTCCTCGCATCCTTTTCCCATGTAGGTTATGACACAATGTTGAGTTATCTTCTCCTGGTCTTCCGTACGTCTTTCCTGGTTATATATTTCACATGGTTTTTATATCTCTGTTAACCCCAATATGGTAATGTATCCAATCCTCATCCCTTTCTATTTGGTGAACCATAAGTTTTTTAATGAATCTGTGATTGCCTTTCTCTGTGGAAATATCTTCATTGGTATCAATTTTTAAGTAACTCCTAAAAGTGATATGATAGGATATGTGGCTTTTGCTTTCTCACTTACTACAGGTGGCGTGATTACGTCTAGACTCATCTATGGTGCTGCAAATGGCATTGTTTCATTTTTTTCACTAGCGAATATTCCAGTTGTACATGGAGGAGTTCTTCTTTGTCCTCCCATCTGTTGGTAGACTTTTGTTTACTTCCATATCTTGGCTATTGTAATACTGTGCAATGCAGATTTGCCTGCCTGTGTCTTTCCAATTCTCTCTTCTTAGATTATAGGTGGAGGAGTGGGCCTGCTGGATCATATGGTAGCTCAATGTTTACCTTTTTAAGGCACCTCCATTCTGTTCTCATTGGTGGTCTTTTCCAACTTACGTCCCACTTGAAGTTGAGGGTATGCATTTTTCCACAACACCTTCAGCATTTATTGTTTGTAGTTTTCTTGCTGATGGTTATTCTGACAAGTGTGAGCTGATACCTCTTTGTGTTTCAATTCGCATGTGCCTCATAATCCGTTGAAATTGAGCTTGAAGGCATGTCCTTTTTATTTTTCAAGCTGTGATTACCCCTTAGTTCTTCAAAGTGTTCTCTTAAAGTATGTGTCACATTTTGAAGTGTTTTGGCCATTACCTCCCTGAAGACATTTTGAGGTCAGGTTTCATTTACAGTTCTGCAGTACTTGTTCCTATGAAATGACCATTAGCACAGGCTTTAAAACTGCTTTTGCAGGTAACTGCCAGAGGGCGACAGCCTTTCTATGTTCCCCACCCTGTTAACTAGGGAAAAGCCCTTGCTGCCTGTGGTGTTTCTCGGTTATAAATTAGAGTGGAGTGTGCCCGGACAAACCCACACAAGCTGATGTCTCCTTACTTTTGTTGGATTTTTAAATTTAATTTTTATTTTTTATTGGAGTAATTTTCCACTGTGTACGTGGACCACTTCTTCTTTGTGCATTCCTTGGTTGATGGACATTTTCATTGCTTCCAAGTGTTGGCTATGGTAAATATTGTTGGAGTGCAGGATTGCCAGCCTGTGACTTTTTGATTCTCATTTTCTCAGGTGATAGGCCCAGCAGTGGGTGTGATTGACTGACTGGTAGCACCGTTTTTCCCTTTTCAAGCACTTTCTTTGTGTTTTCATTCGTGGCACTTAGCACGTCCCCCTTAGAATCGAGGGTACACATTTCTCCTCAATCGCTTCAGCATTTATTGTTTGCAGCATTTATGCTAATGGCCCTACTGGCTCCTGTGAGCTGATAGGGTTTTGTAATTTGGGTTTGCATGTCTTTGAAAATTCGTAAAACTCATCATTTTTCTCCGCGGTTTTCTTTTCTGTTAAAAAAAGGAAACAATTGGGAGTACAATATAACTCTTGATATTGTCTTCTTGGAAGGCTGCCCTCTTTTGAATTTTTTGTTCGATCTTCACCTCAGACTTTTTTTAGAGATCAGGTGTCATTTACCAAACTGCAAGTTTGGTGAATATTTAGTGACCTTTAGCAAGGGTTTTAAATCTCCTGTTGTGGGAAGTGGCCTGAAGCAGGCAGCATTTCTCCATTCCCAAATCTGGGTAGTAGGGCAGCAGAGCCTTTCTGGAAGTCGTGTTCCTAGGTTGTAAATTACATTGGAATGTGCATGGAGAAAGCCCCATAAGTTTATGTCTCATTATTTCTTCTTGGTTTTAATTTTTTTTTAATTGGGGTAAAGCTTAGAATATTGTTTGTCCGAGGTGTACACAATCTGGTTCATTTGTACATTATATTTGTCTATTCAAGTACAGATGCTCTTCCCATGTAAAATGTTACTGAGGGTTCTTCAGACCTCCCTTGCTATATGGTCGGTCTTTTTGTGATATGTATATAATATGTGTTTCTATACATATAGTAACACTAATCTTAATTTATCCATTCCCCCACCTTTCGTTTTAGATGAGCATAGTTTGTTTTCTAAATCTGTGAGTGTCTTTCTCTGCGGAAATATGTTCATTTGTGTCGGTTATTAGATAACGCCTATAAGTGATATCATAGAATACAGGTCTTTTGCTTTCCAACTTACCTCATCTTTCGTGATTATCTCCAGACTCATTTGTGGTGCCTCAAATAGCAATGGTTCATTGTCTTCCATGGCTAATATTCCATTGTGTATATGGACCACTTCTTTTTATCCATTTACCTGTTGTTGGACATTTTGATTGCTTCACTGGCTTGGCTATTGTGAATAAGGCTGCACTGCAGCTTTTGCGGCCTGTGTCTTCTCGATTCTTGTCTTCTCAGGTGAGAGGTCCAATGGTGCCCCTGCTGGATTGAATTGTACCTCCATTTTTACTTTTAAACACAGCTGCTTTCTGTTCTCACTATTGGCTGTTACCCCTTTACGTCTCACCAGCAGGTAGGGGGTACACAGTTCTCTAAAACCCCTTCAGCATTTATTGTTTGTAGACATTTTGCTGATGGTCAGTCGACTGGTGTAAGTTGAAACTTTTTGTAGATTAGATTCCATGCGCCTAACACTCCCTGAGGTTGAGCTTTTATCCATTTTCCTTTTTTTTAAAAAGAGTGTAAGTAAAACTTAACTCTTCATAATCTCTTCTTGAAACATTTGCCTGTTTTGAATTTTTTTGTCCATTCTCTACTTCAGCACAAATTTTTAGGGCAAGTGTCCTTTACAGCCCTGAGTCCTTGTGAATGATAAGTGACCATTAGCTGTGACTTTAAAGCTGCTCTTGCAAGAAACGGCCACAAGGTGGCAGCATTTCTCCTTTACCAATTTTGGTTACTAGGGAAACAGAGGCTTAATGGAAGTGGTGTTCTAGGTTGTAAATTAGAGTGGAATGTGCCAGGAAAAAGCCCTTTATGTTTATGTCTCATTACTTGTTGTTCATATTTGTAATTTACTTTTTATTTTTTATCCCAGCAAATTTGATTACAATAGTTTGTTTGTTCTAGGTGTGCAAGTTGTGGTTCTTTCACACATATACGTGTATCTATTCTTCCTCGCATCCTTTTCCCATGTAGGTTATGACACAATGTTGAGTAGTCTTCTCCTGGTCTTCCGTACGTCTTTCCTGGTTATATATTTCACATGGTTTGTATATCTCTGTTAACCCCAATATGGTAATGTATCCAATCCTCATCCCTTTCTATTTGTTGAACCATAAGTTTTTTAATGAATCTGTGACTGCCTTTCTCTGTGGAAATATCTTCATTGGTATCAATTTTTAAGTAACTCCTAAAAGTGATATGATAGGATATGTGTCTTTTGCTTTCTCACTTACTACAGGTTGCGTGATTACTTCTAGACTCATCTACGGTGCTGCAAATGGCATTGTTTCATTTTTTTCACTAGCGAATATTTTATCTGTACATGGAGGAGTTCTTTTTGTCCTCCCATCTGTTGGTAGACTTTATGTTTACTTCCATATCTTGGCTATTGTAATAATGTGCTATGCAGATTTGCCTGCCTGTGTCTGTCCAATTCTCTCTTCTTAGATTATAGGTGGAGGAGTGGGCCTGCTGGATCATATGGTAGCTCAATGTTTACCTTTTTAAGGCACCTCCATTCTGTTCTCATTGGAGGTCCTTTCCAGCTTACGTCCCCCTTGAAGTTGAGGGTATGCATTTCTCCACAACACCTTCAGCATTTATTGTTTGTAGTTTTCTTGCTGATGGTTATTCTGACAAGTGTGAGCTGATACCTCTTTGTGGTTGAATTCGCATGTGCCCCATGATCCGTTGAAATTGAGCTGGAAGGCATGTCCTTTTTATTTTTCAAGCTGTGATTACCCCTTAGTTCTTCAAAGTGTTCTCTTGAAGTATGTGTCACATTTTGAAATGTTTTGGCCATTACCTCCCTGAAGACATTTTGAGGGCAGGTTTCATTTACAGTCCTGCAATACTTCTTCCTATGAAATGACCATTAGCACAGGCTTTAAAACTGCTTGTGCAGGTAACTGCCAGAGGGCGGCAGCCTTTCTATGTTCCCCACCCTGGTAACTAGGGAAAAGCCCTTGCGGCCTGTGGTGTTTCTCGGTTATAATTTAGAGTGGAGTGTGCCCGGACAAACCCACACAAGCTGATGTCTCCTTAGTTTTGTTGGATTTTTAAATTTAATTTTTATTTTTTATTGAAGTAATTTTCCACTGTGTACGTGGACCACTTCTTCTTTGTGCATTCCTCGGTGGATGGACATTTTCATTGCTTCCAAGTGTTGGCTATGGTAAATATTGTTGGAGTGCAGGATTGCCAGCCTGTGACTTTTTGATTCTCATTTTCTCAGGTGATAGGCCCAGCAGTGGGTGTGATTGACTGACTGGTAGCACCGTTTTTCCCTTTCCAAGCACCTTCTTTGTGGTTTCATTAGTGGCACTTAGCACGTCCCCCTTAGAATCGAGGGTACACATTTCTCCTCAATCGCTTCAGCATTTATTGTTTGCAGCATTTATGCTAATGGCCCTACTGGCTGCTGTGAGCTGATAGGGTTTTGTAATATGGGTTTGCATGTCTTTGAAAATTCGTAAAACTCATCATTTTTCTCCTCCGTTTTCTTTTCTGTTAAAAAAAGGAAACAATTGGGAGTACAATATAACTCTTGAAATTGTCTTCTTGGAAGGTTGCCCTCTTTTGAATTTTTTGGTCCATTTTCCACCCCAGAGTTTTTTTAGAGAGCAGGTCTCATTTCCCGAACTGCAAGTGTGGTGCATATTTAGTGACCTTTACCAATGGGTTTAAAGCTGCTGTTGTGGGAAGTGGCCTCAAGGAGGCAGCATTTCTCCATTCGCAAATCTGGGTTGTAAGGCAGCCGAGCCTTTCTGGAAGTCATGTGCCTAGGTTGTAAATTACAGTGGCATGTGCGTGGAGAAACCCCCATAAGTTTATGTCTCATTATTTCTTCTTGGTTTTAATTTTTTTTTAATTGGGGTAAAACTTAGAATATTATTTGTCCGAGGTGTACACAATCTGGTTCATTTGTACATTATATTTGTCTATTCAAGTACAGATGCTCTTCCCATGTAAAATGTTACTGAGGGTTCTTCAGACCTCCCTTGCTATATGGTCGGTCTTTTTGTGATATGTATATAATATGTGTTTGTATACATATAGTAACACTAATCTTAATTTATCCATTCCCCCACCTTTCGTTTTAGATGAGCATAGTTTGTTTTCTAAATCTGTGAGTGTCTTTCTCTGCGGAAATATGTTCATTTGTGTCGGTTATTAGATAACGCCTATAAGTGATATCATAGAATACAGGTCTTTTGCTTTCCAACTTACCTCATCTTTCGTGATTATCTCCAGACTCATTTGTGGTGCCTCAAATAGCAATGGTTCATTGTCTTCCATGGCTAATATTCCATTGTGTATATGGACCATTTCTTCTTTATCCATTTACCTGTTGTTGGACATTTTGATTGCTTCACTGTCTTGGATATTGTGAATAAGGCTGCACTGCAGCTTTTGCGGCCTGTGTCTTCTCGATTCTTGTGTTCTCAGGTGAGAGGTCCAATGGTGCCCCTGCTGGATTGAATGGTACCTCCATTTTTACTTTTAAACACAGCTGCTTTCTGTTCTCACTATTGGCTGTTACCCCTTTATGTCTCACCAGCAGGTAGGGGGTACACAGTTCTCTAAAACCCCTTCAGCATTTATTGTTTGTAGACATTTTGCTGATGGTCAGTCGACTGGTGTAAGTTGAAACTTTTTGTAGATTAGATTCCATGCGCCTAACACTCCCTGAGGTTGAGCTTTTATCCATTTTCCTTTTTTTAAAAAGAGTGTAAGTAAAACTTAACTCTTCATAATCTCTTCTTGAAACATTTGCCTGTTTTGAATTTTTTTGTCCATTCTCTACTTCAGCACAAATTTTTAGGGCAAGTTTCCTTTACAGCCCTGAGTCCTTGTGAATGTTAAGTGACCATTAGCTGTGACTTTAAAGCTGCTCTTGCAGGAAACGGCCACAAAGTGGCAGCATTTCTCCTTTACCAAATTTGGTTACTAGGGAAACAGAGCCTTAATGGAAGTGGTGTTGTAGGTTGTATATTAGAATGGAAAATGCCAGGAAAAAGCCCTTTAAGTTTATGTCTCATTACTTCTTGTCCATATTTGTAATTTACTTTTAATTTTTTATCCCAGCAACTTTGATTACAATGGTTTGTTTGTTCTAGGTGTGCCAGATGTGGTTCTTTCACACATATACAGGTATCTATTCTTCCTCGCATCCTTTTCCCATGTAGGTTATGACACAATGTTGAGTAGTCTTCTCCTGGTCTTCCGTACGTCTTTCCTGGTTATATATTTCACATGGTTTGTATATCTCTGTTAACCCCAATATGGTAATGTATCCAATCCTCATCCCTTTCTATTTGGTGAACCATAAGTTTTTTAATGAATCTGTGATTGCCTTTCTCTGTGGAAATATCTTCATTGGTATCAATTTTTAAGTAACTCCTAAAAGTGATATGATAGGATATGTGGCTTTTGCTTTCTCACTTACTACAGGTGGCGTGATTACGTCTAGACTCATCTATGGTGCTGCAAATGGCATTGTTTCATTTTTTTCACTAGCGAATATTCCAGTTGTACAGGGAGGAGTTCTTCTTTGTCCTCCCATCTGTTGGTAGACTTTTGTTTACTTCCATATCTTGGCTATTGTAATATTGTCCAATGCAGATTTGCCTGCCTGTGTCTTTCCAATTCTCTCTTCTTAGATTATAGGTGGAGGAGTGGGCCTGCTGGATCATATGGTAGCTCAATGTTTACCTTTTTAAGGCACCTCCATTCTGTTCTCATTGGTGGTCCTTTCCAACTTACGTCCCACTTGAAGTTGAGGGTATGCATTTTTCCACAACACCTTCAGCATTTATTGTTTGTAGTTTTCTTCCTGATGGTTACTCTGACAAGTGTGAGCTGATACCTCTTTGTGGTTGAATTCGCATGTGCCTCATAATCCGTTGAAATTGAGTTTGAAGGCATGTCCTTTTTATTTTTCAAGCTGTGATTACCCCTTAGTTCTTCAAAGTGTTCTCTTAAAGTATGTGTCACATTTTGAAATGTTTTGGCCATTACCTCCCTGAAGACATTTTGAGGGCAGGTTTCATTTACAGTTCTGCAGTACTTGTTCTTATGAAATGACCATTAGCACAGGCTTTAAGGCTGCTTTTGCAGGTAACTGCCAGAGGGCGGCAGCCTTTTTATGTTCCCCACCCTGGTAACTAGGGAAAAGCCCTTGCGGCCTGTGGTGTTTCTCGATTATAAATTAGAGTGGACTGTGCCCAGACAAACTCACACAAGCTGATGTCTCCTTGCTTTTGTTGGATTTTTAATTTTGATTTTTATTTTTTATTGGAGTAATTTCCCACTGTGTACGTGGACCACTTCTACTTTGTGCATTCCTCGGTGGATGGACATTTTCATTGCTTCCAAGTGTTGGCTATGGTAAATATTGTTGGAGTGCGGGATTGCCAGCCTGTGACTTTTTGATTCTCATTTTCTCAGGTGATAGGCCCAGCAGTGGGTGTGATTGACTGACTGGTAGCAACGTTTTCCCCTTTTCAAGCACTTTCTTTGTGTTTTCATTCGTGGCACTTAGCACGTCCCCCTTAGAATCGAGGGTACACATTTCTCCTCAATCGCTTCAGCATTTATTGTTTGCAGCATTTATGCTAATGGCCCTACTGGCTCCTGTGAGCTGATAGGGTTTTGTAATGTGGGTTTGCATGTCTTTGAAAATTCGTAAAACTCATCATTTTTCTCCGCGGTTTCCTTTTCTGTTAAAAAAATGAAACATTTGGGAGTACAATATAAGTCTTGATATTGTCTTCTTGGAAGGCTGCCCTCTTTTGAATTTTTTTGTCGATTTTCCACCTCAGACTCTTTTTAGAGAGCAGGTGTCATTTACCGACCTGCAAGTTTGGTGAATATTTAGTCACCTTTAGCAAGGGTTTTAAATCTCCTGTTGTGGGAAGTGGCCTGAAGCAGGCAGCATTTGTCCATTCCCAAATCAGGGTACTAGGGCAGCAGAGCCTTTCTGGAAGTCGTGTTCCTAAGTTGTAAATTACATTGGAATGTGCATGGAGAAAGCCCCATAAGTTTATGTCTCATTATTTCTTCTTGGTTTTAATTTTTTTTTTAATTGGGGTAAAGCTTAGAATATTGTTTGTCCTAGGTGAACACAATCTGGTTCATTTGTACATTATATATGTCTATTCAAGTACAGAGCCTCTTCCCATGTAAAATGTTACAGAGGGTTCCACAGACCTCCCTTGCTATATGGTCGGTCTTTTTGAGATATGTATATAATATGAGTTTGTATACATATAGTAACACTAATCTTAACTTATCTATTCCCCCCACCTTTCGTTTTAGATGAGCATAGTTTGTTTTCTAAATCTGTGAGTGTCTTTCTCTGCGGAAATATGTTCATTTGTATCAGTTATTAGATAACGCCTATAAGTGATATCATAGAGTACAGGTCTTTTGCTTTCCAACTTACCTCATCTTTCGTGATTATCTCCAGACTCATTTGTGGTGCCTCAAAGAGCAATGGGTCATTGTCTTCCATGGCTAATATTCCATTGTGTATATGGACCACTTCTTCTTTATCCATTTACCTGTTGTTGGACAGTTTGATTGCTTCACTGTCTTGGATATTGTGAATAAGGCTGCACTGCAGCTTTTGCGGCCTGTGTCTTCTCGATTCTTGTCTTCTCAGATGAGAGGGCCAATGGTGCCCCTGCTGGATTGAATGGTACCTCCATTTTTACTTTTAAACACAGCTGCTTTCTGTTCTCACTATTGGCTGTTACCCCTTTATGTCTCACCAGCAGGTAGAGGGTACACAGTTCTCTAAAACCCTTTCAGCATTTATTGTTTGTAGACATTTTGCTGATGGTCAGTCGACTGGTGTAAGTTGAAACTTTTTGTAGATTAGGTTCCATGCGTCTAACACTCCCTGAGGTTGAGCTTTTATCCATTTTCCTTTTTTTAAAAAGAGTGTAAGTAAAACTTAACTCTTCATAATCTCTTCTTGAAACATTTGCCTGTTTTGAATTTTTTTGTCCATTCTCTACTTCAGCACAAATTTTTAGGGCAAGTTTCCTTTACAGCCCTGAGTCCTTGTGAATGTTAAGTGACCATTAGCTGTGACTTTAAAGCTGCTCTTGCAGGAAACGGCCACAAGGTGGCAGCATTTCTCCTTTACCAAATTTGGTTACTAGGGAAACAGAGCCTTAATGGAAGTGGTGTTCTAGGTTGTATATTAGAATGGAAAATGCCAGGAAAAAGCCCTTTAAGTTTATGTCTCATTACTTCTTGTCCATATTTGTAATTTACATTTAATTTTTTATCCCAGCAAATTTGATTACAATGGTTTGTTTGTTCTAGGTGTGCAAGATGTGGTTCTTTCACACATATAGAGGTATCTATTCTTCCTCGCATCCTTTTCCCATGTAGGTTATGACACAATGTTGAGTAGTCTTCTCCTGGTCTTCCGTACGTCTTTCCTGGTTATATATTTCACATGGTTTGTATATCTCTGTTAAAACCAATATGGTAATGTATCCAATCCTCATCCCTTTCTATTTGGTGAACCATAAGTTTTTTAATGAATCTGTGATTGCCTTTCTCTGTGGAAATATCTTCATTGGTATCAATTTTTAAGTAACTCCTAAAAGTGATATGATAGGATATGTGGCTTTTGCTTTCTCACTTACTACAGGTGGCGTGATTACGTCTAGACTCATCTATGGTG
The DNA here is from genome assembly GCF_965194825.1 of Balaenoptera physalus. Lineage (NCBI taxonomy): Eukaryota > Metazoa > Chordata > Mammalia > Artiodactyla > Balaenopteridae > Balaenoptera > Balaenoptera physalus. The sequence continues at coordinate 78,935 of NW_028124784.1, read as the reverse complement.
CTGCAAATGGCATTGTTTCATTTTTTTCACTAGCGAATATTCCAGTTGTACATGGAGGAGTTCTTATTTGTCCTCCCATCTGTTGGTAGACTTTTGTTTACTTCCATATCTTGGCTATTGTAATACTGTGCAATGCAGATTTGCCTGCCTGTGTCTTTCCAATTCTCTCTTCTTAGATTATAGGTGGAGGAGTGGGCCTGCTGGATCATATGGTAGCTCAATGTTTACCTTTTTAAGGCACCTCCATTCTGTTCTCATTGGTGGTCCTTTCCAACTTACGTCCCACTTGAAGTTGAGGGTATGCATTTTTCCACAACACCTTCAGCATTTATTGTTTGTAGTTTTCTTCCTGATGGTTACTCTGACAAGTGTGAGCTGATACCTCTTTGTGGTTGAATTCGCATGTGCCTCATAATCCGTTGAAATTGAGCTTGAAGGCATGTCCTTTTTATTTTTCAAGCTGTGATTACCCCTTAGTTCTTCAAAGTGTTCTCTTAAAGTATGTGTCACATTTTGAAATGTTTTGGCCATTACCTCCCTGAAGACATTTTGAGGGCAGGTTTCATTTACAGTTCTGCAATACTTGTTCTTATGAAATGACCATTAGCACAGGCTTTAAGGCTGCTTTTGCAGGTAACTGCCAGAGGGCGGCAGCCTTTTTATGTTCCCCACCCTGGTAACTAGGGAAAGCCCTTGCGGCCTGTGGTGTTTCTCGATTATAAATTAGAGTGGACTGTGCCCAGACAAACTCACACAAGCTGATGTCTCCTTGCTTTTGTTGGATTTTTAATTTTGATTTTTATTTTTTATTGGAGTAATTTCCCACTGTGTACGTGGACCACTTCTACTTTGTGCATTCCTCGGTGGATGGACATTTTCATTGCTTCCAAGTGTTGGCTATGGTAAATATTGTTGGAGTGCAGGATTGCCAGCCTGTGACTTTTTGATTCTCATTTTCTCAGGTGATAGGCCCAGCAGTGGGTGTGATTGACTGACTGGTAGCACCGTTTTTCCCTTTTCAAGCACTTTCTTTGTGTTTTCATTCGTGGCACTTAGCACGTCCCCCTTAGAATCGAGGGTACACATTTCTCCTCAATCGCTTCACCATTTATTGTTTGCAGCATTTATGCTAATGGCCCTACTGGCTCCTGTGAGCTGATAGTGTTTTGTAATGTGGGTTTGCATGTCTTTGAAAATTCGTAAAACTCATCATTTTTCTCCGCGGTTTCCTTTTCTGTTAAAAAAATGAAACATTTGGGAGTACAATATAAGTCTTGATATTGTCTTCTTGGAAGGCTGCCCTCTTTTGAATTTTTTTGTCGATTTTCCACCTCAGACTCTTTTTAGAGAGCAGGTGTCATTTACCGACCTGCAAGTTTGGTGAATATTTAGTCACCTTTAGCAAGGGTTTTAAATCTCCTGTTGTGGGAAGTGGCCTGAAGCAGGCAGCATTTGTCCATTCCCAAATCAGGGTACTAGGGCAGCAGAGCCTTTCTGGAAGTCGTGTTCCTAAGTTGTAAATTACATTGGAATGTGCATGGAGAAAGCCCCATAAGTTTATGTCTCATTATTTCTTCTTGGTTTTAATTTTTTTTTTAATTGGGGTAAAGCTTAGAATATTGTTTGTCCTAGGTGAACACAATCTGGTTCATTTGTACATTATATATGTCTATTCAAGTACAGAGCCTCTTCCCATGTAAAATGTTACAGAGGGTTCCACAGACCTCCCTTGCTATATGGTCGGTCTTTTTGAGATATGTATATAATATGAGTTTTTATACATATAGTAACACTAATCTTAACTTATCTATTCCCCCCACCTTTCGTTTTAGATGAGCATAGTTTGTTTTCTAAATCTGTGAGTGTCTTTCTCTGCGGAAATATGTTCATTTGTATCAGTTATTAGATAACGCCTATAAGTGATATCATAGAGTACAGGTCTTTTGCTTTCCAACTTACCTCATCTTTCGTGATTATCTCCAGACTCATTTGTGGTGCCTCAAAGAGCAATGGGTCATTGTCTTCCATGGCTAATATTCCATTGTGTATATGGACCACTTCTTCTTTATCCATTTACCTGTTGTTGGACATTTTGATTGCTTCACTGTCTTGGATATTGTGAATAAGGCTGCACTGCAGCTTTTGCGGCCTGTGTCTTCTCGATTCTTGTCTTCTCAGATGAGAGGGCCAATGGTGCCCCTGCTGGATTGAATGGTACCTCCATTTTTACTTTTAAACACAGCTGCTTTCTTTTCTCACTATTGGCTGTTACCCCTTTACGTCTCACCAGCAGGTAGAGGGTACACAGTTCTCTAAAACCCCTTCAGCATTTATTGTTTGTAGACATTTTGCTGATGGTCAGTCGACTGGTGTAAGTTGAAACTTTTTGTAGATTAGATTCCATGCGTCTAACACTCCCTGAGGTTGAGCTTTTATCCATTTTCCTTTTTTTAAAAAGAGTGTAAGTAAAACTTAACTCTTCATAATCTCTTCTTGAAACATTTGCCTGTTTTGAATTTTTTTGTCCATTCTCTACTTCAGCACAAATTTTTAGGGCAAGTTTCCTTTACAGCCCTGAGTCCTTGTGAATGTTAAGTGACCATTAGCTGTGACTTTAAAGCTGCTCTTGCAGGAAACGGCCACAAGGTGGCAGCATTTCTCCTTTACCAAATTTGGTTACTAGGGAAACAGAGCCTTAATGGAAGTGGTGTTCTAGGTTGTATATTAGAATGGAAAATGCCAGGAAAAAGCCCTTTAAGTTTATGTCTCATTACTTCTTGTCCATATTTGTAATTTACTTTTAATTTTTTATCCCAGCAAATTTGATTACAATGGTTTGTTTTTTCTAGGTGTGCAAGATGTGGTTCTTTCACACATATACAGGTATCTATTCTTCCTCGCATCCTTTTCCCATGTAGGTTATGACACAATGTTGAGTAGTCTTCTCCTGTTCTTCCGTACGTCTTTCCTGGTTATATATTTCACATGGTTTGTATATCTCTGTTAACCCCAATATGGTAATGTATCCAATCCTCATCCCTTTCTATTTGGTGAACCATAAGTTTTTTAATGAATCTGTGATTGCCTTTCTCTGTGGAAATATCTTCATTGGTATCAATTTTTAAGTAACTCCTAAAAGTGATATGATAGGATATGTGGCTTTTGCTTTCTCACTTACTACAGGTGGCGTGATTACGTCTAGACTCATCTATGGTGCTGCAAATGGCATTGTTTCATTTTTTTCACTAGCGAATATTCCAGTTGTACATGGAGGAGTTCTTCTTTGTCCTCCCATCTGTTGGTAGACTTTTGTTTACTTCCATATCTTGGCTATTGTAATACTGTGCAATGCAGATTTGCCTGCCTGTGTCTTTCCAATTCTCTCTTCTTAGATTATAGGTGGAGGAGTGGGCCTGCTGGATCATATGGTAGCTCAATGTTTACCTTTTTAAGGCACCTCCATTCTGTTCTCATTGGTGGTCCGTTCCAACTTACGTCCCACTTGAAGTTGAGGGTATGCATTTTTCCACAACACCTTCAGCATTTATTGTTTGTAGTTTTCTTCCTGATGGTTATTCTGACAAGTGTGAGCTGATACCTCTTTGTGTTTCAATTCGCATGTGCCTCATAATCCGTTGAAATTGAGCTTGAAGGCATGTCCTTTTTATTTTTCAAGCTGTGATTACCCCTTAGTTTTTCAAAGTGTTCTCTTAAAGTATGTGTCACATTTTGAAGTGTTTTGGCCATTACCTCCCTGAAGACATTTTGAGGGCAGGTTTCATTTACAGTTCTACAGTACTTGTTCCTATGAAATGACCATTAGCACAGGCTTTAAAACTGCTTTTGCAGGAAACTGCCAGAGGGCGGCAGCCTTTCTATGTTCCCCACCCTGTTAACTAGGGAAAAGCCCTTGCTGCCTGTGGTGTTTCTCGGTTATAAATTAGAGTGGAGTGTGCCCGGACAAACCCACACAAGCTGATGTCTCCTTACTTTTGTTGGATTTTTAAATTTAATTTTTATTTTTTATTGGAGTAATTTTCCACTGTGTACGTGGACCACTTCTTCTTTGTGCATTCCTTGGTTGATGGACATTTTCATTGCTTCCAAGTGTTGGCTATGGTAAATATTGTTGGAGTGCGGGATTGCCAGCCTGTGACTTTTTGATTCTCATTTTCTCAGGTGATAGGCCCAGCAGTGGGTGTGATTGACTGACTGGTAGCAACGTTTTCCCCTTTTCAAGCACTTTCTTTGTGTTTTCATTCGTGGCACTTAGCACGTCCCCCTTAGAATCGAGGGTACACATTTCTCCTCAATCGCTTCAGCATTTATTGTTTGCAGCATTTATGCTAATGGCCCTACTGGCTCCTGTGAGCTGATAGGGTTTTGTAATGTGGGTTTGCATGTCTTTGAAAATTCGTAAAACTCATCATTTTTCTCCGCGGTTTCCTTTTCTGTTAAAAAAATGAAACATTTGGGAGTACAATATAAGTCTTGATATTGTCTTCTTGGAAGGCTGCCCTCTTTTGAATTTTTTTGTCGATTTTCCACCTCAGACTCTTTTTAGAGAGCAGGTGTCATTTACCGACCTGCAAGTTTGGTGAATATTTAGTCACCTTTAGCAAGGGTTTTAAATCTCCTGTTGTGGGAAGTGGCCTGAAGCAGGCAGCATTTGTCCATTCCCAAATCTGGGTACTAGGGCAGCAGAGCCTTTCTGGAAGTCGTGTTCCTAAGTTGTAAATTACATTGGAATGTGCATGGAGAAAGCCCCATAAGTTTATGTCTCATTATTTCTTCTTGGTTTTAATTTTTTTTTTAATTGGGGTAAAGCTTAGAATATTGTTTGTCCTAGGTGAACACAATCTGGTTCATTTGTACATTATATATGTCTATTCAAGTACAGAGCCTCTTCCCATGTAAAATGTTACAGAGGGTTCCACAGACCTCCCTTGCTATATGGTTGGTCTTTTTGAGATATGTATATAATATGAGTTTGTATACATATAGTAACACTAATCTTAACTTATCTATTCCCCCCACCTTTCGTTTTAGATGAGCATAGTTTGTTTTCTAAATCTGTGAGTGTCTTTCTCTGCGGAAATATGTTCATTTGTGTCAGTTACTAGATAACGCCTATAAGTGATATCATAGAATACAGGTCTTTTGCTTTCCAACTTACCTCATCTTTCGTGATTATCTCCAGACTCATTTGTCGTGCCTCAAAGAGCAATGGGTCATTGTCTTCCATGGCTAATATTCCATTGTGTATATGGACCACTTCTTCTTTATCCATTTACCTGTTGTTGGACATTTTGATTGCTTCACTGTCTTGGATATTGTGAATAAGGATGCACTGCAGCTTTTGCGGCCTGTGTCTTCTCGATTCTTGTCTTCTCAGATGAGAGGGCCAATGGTGCCCCTGCTGGATTGAATGGTACCTCCATTTTTACTTTTAAACACAGCTGCTTTCTGTTCTCACTATTGGCTGTTACCCCTTTATGTCTCACCAGCAGGTAGAGGGTACACAGTTCTCTAAAACCCCTTCAGCATTTATTGTTTGTAGACATTTTGCTGATGGTCAGTCGACTGGTGTAAGTTGAAACTTTTTGTAGATTAGATTCCATGCGCCTAACACTCCCTGAGGTTGAGCTTTTATCCATTTTCCTTTTTTTAAAAAGAGTGTAAGTAAAACTTAACTCTTCATAATCTCTTCTTGAAACATTTGCCTGTTTTGAATTTTTTTGTCCATTCTCTACTTCAGCACAAATTTTTAGGGCAAGTTTCCTTTACAGCCCTGAGTCCTTGTGAATGTTAAGTGACCATTAGCTGTGACTTTAAAGCTGCTCTTGCAGGAAACGGCCACAAGGTGGCAGCATTTCTCCTTTACCAAATTTGGTTACTAGGGAAACAGAGCCTTAATGGAAGTGGTGTTGTAGGTTGTATATTAGAATGGAAAATGCCAGGAAAATGCCCTTTAAGTTTATGTCTCATTACTTCTTGTCCATATTTGTAATTTACTTTTAATTTTTTATCCCAGCAAATTTGATTACAATGGTTTGTTTGTTCTAGGTGTGCAAGATGTGGTTCTTTCACACATATACAGGTATCTATTCTTCCTCGCATCCTTTTCCCATGTAGGTTATGACACAATGTTGAGTAGTCTTCTCCTGGTCTTCCGTACGTCTTTCCTGGTTATATATTTCACATGGTTTTTATATCTCTGTTAACCCCAATATGGTAATGTATCCAATCCTCATCCCTTTCTATTTGGTGAACCATAAGTTTTTTAATGAATCTGTGATTGCCTTTCTCTGTGGAAATATCTTCATTGGTATCAATTTTTAAGTAACTCCTAAAAGTGATATGATAGGATATGTGGCTTTTGCTTTCTCACTTACTACAGGTGGCGTAATTACGTCTAGACTCATCTACGGTGCTGCAAATGGCATTGTTTCATTTTTTTCACTAGCGAATATTCCAGTTGTACATGGAGGAGTTCTGCTTTGTCCTCCCATCTGTTGGTAGACTTCTGTTTACTTCCATATCTTGGCTATTGTAATACTGTGCAATGCAGATTTGCCTGCCTGTGTCTTTCCAATTCTCTCTTCTTAGATTATAGGTGGAGGAGTGGGCCTGCTGGATCATATGGTAGCTCAATGTTTACCTTTTTAAGGCACCTCCATTCTGTTCTCATTGGTGGTCCTTTCCAACTTACGTCCCCCTTGAAGTTGAGGGTATGCATTTCTCCACAACACCTTCAGCATTTATTGTTTGTAGTTTTCTTGCTGATGGTTTTTCTGACAAGTGTGAGCTGATACCTCTTTGTGGTTGAATTCGCATGTGCCTCATAATCCGTTGAAATTGAGCTTAAGGCATGTCCTTTTTATTTTTCAAGCTGTGATTACCCATTAGTTCTTCAGAGTGTTCTCTTAAAGTATGTGTCACAGTTTGAAGTGTTTTGGCCATTACCTCCCTGAAGACATTTTGAGGTCAGGTTTCATTTACAGTTCTGCAGTACTTGTTCCTATGAAATGACCATTAGCACAGGCTTTAAAACTGCTTTTGCAGGTAACTGCCAGAGGGCGGCAGCCTTTCTATGTTCCCCACCCTGGTAACTAGGGAAAAGCCCTTGCGGCCTGTGGTGTTTCTCGGTTATAAATTAGAGTGGAGTGTGCCCGGACAAACCCACACAAGCTGATGTCTCCTTACTTTTGTTGGATTTTTTAATTTAATTTTTATTTTTTATTGGAGTAATTTTCCACTGTGTACGTGGACCACTTCTTCTTTGTGCATTCCTCGGTTGATGGACATTTTCATTGCTTCCAAGTGTTGGCTATGGTAAATATTGTTGGAGTGCAGGATTGCCAGCCTGTGACTTTTTGATTCTCATTTTCTCAGGTGATAGGCCCAGCAGTGGGTGTGATTGACTGACTGGTAGCACCGTTTTTCCCTTTCCAAGCACCTTCTTTGTGTTTTCATTCGTGGCACTTAGCACGTCCCCCTTAGAATCGAGGGTACACGTTTCTCCTCAATTGCTTCAGCATTTATTGTTTGCAGCATTTATGCTAATGGCGCTACTGGCTCCTGTGAGCTGATAGGGTTTTGTAATTTCGGTTTGCATGTCTTTGAAAATTCGTAAAACTCATCATTTTTCTCCACGGTTTTCTTTTCTGTTAAAAAAAGGAAACAATTGGGAGTACAATATAACTCTTGATATTGTCTTCTTGGAAGGTTGCCCTCTTTTGAATTTTTTGGTCGATTTTCCACCCCAGAGTTTTTTTAGAGAGCAGGTCTCATTTCCCGAACTGCAAGTGTGGTGCATATTTAGTGACCTTTACCAATGGGTTTAAAGCTGCTGTTGTGGGAAGTGGCCTCAAGGAGGCAGCATTTCTCCATTCGCAAATCTGGGTTGTAGGGCAGCCGAGCCTTTCTGGAAGTCGTGTGCCTAGGTTGTAAATTACAGTGGCATGTGCGTGGAGAAACCCCCATAAGTTTATGTCTCATTATTTCTTCTTGGTTTTTAAAAGTGTTTTAATTGGGGTAAAGCTTAGAATATTGTTTGTCCTAGGTGAACACAATCTGGTTCATTTGTACATTATATATGTCTATTCAAGTACAGATCCTCTTCCCATGTAAAATGTTACAGAGGATTCTGCAGACCTCCCTTGCTATATGGTCGGTCTTTTTGAGATATGTATATAATATGTGTTTGTATACATATAGTAACACTAATCTTAATTTATCCATTCCCCCCACCTTTCCTTTTAGATGAGCATAGTTTGTTTTCTATGTCTCTGACTGTCTTTCTCTGTGGAAATATGTTCATTTGTGTCAGTTATTAGATAACGCCTATAAGTGATGTCATAGAATACAGGTCTTTTGCTTTCCAACTTACCTCATCTTTCGTGATTATCTCCAGACTCATTTGTGGTGCCTCAAAGAGCAATGGTTCATTGTCTTCCATGGCTAATATTCCATTGTGTATATGGACCACTTCTTTTTATCCATTTACCTGTTGTTGGACATTTTGATTGCTTCACTGGCTTGGCTATTGTGAATAAGGCTGCACTGCAGCTTTTGCGGCCTGTGTCTTCTCGATTCTTGTCTTCTCAGGTGAGAGGTCCAATGGTGCCCCTGCTGGATTGAATTGTACCTCCATTTTTACTTTTAAACACAGCTGCTTTCTGTTCTCACTATTGGCTGTTACCCCTTTACGTCTCACCAGCAGGTAGAGGGTACACAGTTCTCTAAAACCCCTTCAGCATTTATTGTTTGTAGACATTTTGCTGATGGTCAGTCGACTGGTGTAAGTTGAAACTTTTTGTAGATTGGGTTGCATGCGTCTAACACTCCCTGAGGTTGAGCTTTTATCCATTTTCCTTTTTTTTAAAAAGAGTGTAAGTAAAACTTAACTCTTCATAATCTCTTCTTGAAACATTTGCCTGTTTTGAATTTTTTTGTCCATTCTCTACTTCAGCACAAATTTTTAGGGCAAGTGTCCTTTACAGCCCTGAGTCCTTGTGAATGTTAAGTGACCATTAGCTGTGACTTTAAAGCTGCTCTTGCAGGAAACGGCCACAAGGTGGCAGCATTTCTCCTTTACCAAATTTGGTTACTAGGGAAACAGAGGCTTAATGGAAGTGGTGTTCTAGGTTGTAAATTAGAGTGGAATGTGCCAGGAAAAAGCCCTTTAGGTTTATGTCTCATTACTTGTTGTTCATATTTGTAATTTACTTTTTATTTTTTATCCCAGCAAATTTGATTACAATAGTTTGTTTGTTCTAGGTGTGCAAGTTGTGGTTCTTTCACACATATACGTGTATCTATTCTTCCTCGCATCCTTTTCCCATGTAGGTTATGACACAATGTTGAGTAGTCTTCTCCTGGTCTTCCGTACGTCTTTCCTGGTTATATATTTCACATCGTTTGTATATCTCTGTTAACCCCAATATGGTAATGTATCCAATCCTCATCCCTTTCTATTTGGTGAACCATAAGTTTTTTAATGAATCTGTGACCGCCTTTCTCTGTGGAAATATCTTCATTGGTATCAATTTTTAAGTAACTCCTAAAAGTGATATGATCGGATATGTGTCTTTTGCTTTCTCACTTACTACAGGTTGCGTGATTACTTCTAACTCATCTACGGTGCTGCAAATGGCATTGTTTCATTTTTTTCACTAGCGAATATTCCAGTTGTACAGGGAGGAGTTCTTCTTTGTCCTCCCATCTGTTGGTAGACTTTTGTTTACTTCCATATCTTGGCTATTGTAATATTGTGCAATGCAGATTTGCCTGCCTGTGTCTTTCCAATTCTCTCTTCTTAGATTATAGGTGGAGGAGTGGGCCTGCTGGATCATATGGTAGCTCAATGTTTACCTTTTTAAGGCACCTCCATTCTGTTCTCATTGGTGGTCCTTTTCAAATTACGTCCCACTTGAAGTTGAGGGTATGCATTTTTCCACAACACCTTCAGCATTTATTGTTTGTAGTTTTCTTGCTGATGGTTACTCTGACAAGTGTGAGCTGATACCTCTTTGTGGTTGAATTCGCATGTGCCTCATAATCCGTTGAAATTGAGCTTGAAGGCATGTCCTTTTTATTTTTCAAGCTGTGATTACCCCTTAGTTCTTCAAAGTGTTCTCTTAAAGTATGTGTCACATTTTAAAATGTTTTGGCCATTACCTCCCTGAAGACATTTTGAGGGCAGGTTTCATGTACAGTTCTGCAGTACTTGTTCTTATGAAATGACCATTAGCACAGGCTTTAAGGCTGCTTTTGCAGGTAACTGCCAGAGGGCGGCAGCCTTTTTATGTTCCCCACCCTGGTAACTAGGGAAAAGCCCTTGCGGCCTGTGGTGTTTCTCGATTATAAATTAGAGTGGACTGTGCCCAGACAAACTCACACAAGCTGATGTCTCCTTGCTTTTGTTGGATTTTTAATTTTGATTTTTATTTTTTATTGGAGTAATTTCCCACTGTGTACGTGGACCACTTCTACTTTGTGCATTCCTTGGTGGATGGACATTTTCATTGCTTCCAAGTGTTGGCTATGGTAAATATTGTTGGAGTGCGGGATTGCCAGCCTGTGACTTTTTGATTCTCATTTTCTCAGGTGATAGGCCCAGCAGTGGGTGTGATTGACTGACTGGTAGCAACGTTTTCCCCTTTTCAAAGCACCTTCTTTGTGTTTTCGTTAGTGGCACTTACCACGTCCCCCTTAGAATCGAGGGTACACATTTCACCACAATCGCTTCAGCATTTATTGTTTGCAGCATTTATGCTAATGGCCCTACTGGCTCCTGTGAGCTGATAGGGTTTTGTAATGTGGGTTTGCATGTCTTTGAAAATTCGTAAAACTCATCATTTTTCTCCGCGGTTTCCTTTTCTGTTAAAAAAATGAAACATTTGGGAGTACAATATAAGTCTTGATATTGTCTTCTTGGAAGGCTGCCCTCTTTTGAATTTTTTAGTCGATTTTCCACCTCAGACTCTTTTTAGAGAGCAGGTGTCATTTACCGAACTGCAAGTTTGGTGAATATTTAGTCACCTTTAGCAAGGGTTTTAAATCTCCTGTTGTGGGAAGTGGCCTGAAGCAGGCAGCATTTGTCCATTCCCAAATCTGGGTACTAGGGCAGCAGAGCCTTTCTGGAAGTCGTGTTCCTAAGTTGTAAATTACATTGGAATGTGCATGGAGAAAGCCCCATAAGTTTATGTCTCATTATTTCTTCTTGGTTTTAATTTTTTTTTTTAATTGGGGTAAAGCTTAGAATATTGTTTGTCCTAGGTGAACACAATCTGGTTCATTTGTACATTATATATGTCTATTCAAGTACAGAGCCTCTTCCCATGTAAAATGTTACAGAGGGTTCCACAGACCTCCCTTGCTATATGGTCGGTCTTTTTGAGATATGTATATAATATGAGTTTGTATACATATAGTAACACTAATCTTAACTTATCTATTCCCCCCACCTTTCGTTTTAGATGAGCATAGTTTGTTTTCTAAATCTGTGAGTGTCTTTCTCTGCAGAAATATGTTCATTTGTATCAGTTATTAGATAACGCCTATAAGTGATATCATAGAATACAGGTCTTTTGCTTTCCAACTTACCTCATCTTTCGTGATTATCTCCAGACTCATTTGTCGTGCCTCAAAGAGCAATGGGTCATTGTCTTCCATGGCTAATATTCCATTGTGTATATGGACCACTTCTTCTTTATCCATTTACCTGTTGTTGGACATTTTGATTGCTTCACTGTCTTGGATATTGTGAATAAGGATGCACTGCAGCTTTTGCGGCCTGTGTCTTCTCGATTCTTGTCTTCTCAGATGAGAGGGCCAATGGTGCCCCTGCTGGATTGAATTGTACCTCCATTTTTACTTTTAAACACAGCTGCTTTCTGTTCTCACTATTGGCTGTTACCCCTTTATGTCTCACCAGCAGGTAGAGGGTACACAGTTCTCTAAAACCCCTTCAGCATTTATTGTTTGTAGACATTTTGCTGATGGTCAGTCGACTGGTGTAAGTTGAAACTTTTTGTAGATTAGATTCCATGCGTCTAACACTCCCTGAGGTTGAGCTTTTATCCATTTTCCTTTTTTTAAAAAGAATGTAAGTAAAACTTAACTCTTCATAATCTCTTCTTGAAACATTTGCCTGTTTTGAATTTTTTTGTCCATTCTCTACTTCAGCACAAATTTTTAGGGCAAGTTTCCTTTACAGTCCTGAGTCCTTGTGAATGTTAAGTGACCATTACCTGTGACTTTAAAGCTGCTCTTGCAGGAAACGGCCACAAGGTGGCAGCATTTCTCCTTTACCAAATTTGGTTACTAGGGAAACAGAGCCTTAATGGAAGTGGTGTTCTAGGTTGTATATTAGAATGGAAAATGCCAGGAAAAAGCCCTTTAAGTTTATGTCTCATTACTTCTTGTCCATATTTGTAATTTTCTTTTAATTTTTTATCCCAGCAAATTTGATTACAATGGTTTGTTTGTTCTAGGTGTGCAAGATGTGGTTCTTTCACACATATACAGGTATCTATTCTTCCTCGCATCCTTTTCCCATGTAGGTTATGACACAATGTTGAGTAGTCTTCTCCTGGTCTTCCGTACGTCTTTCCTGGTTATATATTTCACATGGTTTGTATATCTCTGTTAACCCCAATATGGTAATGTATCCAATCCTCATCCCTTTCTATTTGGTGAACCATAAGTTTTTTAATGAATCTGTGATTGCCTTTCTCTGTGGAAATATCTTCATTGGTATCAATTTTTAAGTAACTCCTAAAAGTGATATGATAGGATATGTGGCTTTTGCTTTCTCACTTACTACAGGTGGCGTGATTACGTCTAGACTCATCTATGGTGCTGCAAATGGCATTGTTTCATTTTTTTCACTAGCGAATATTCCAGTTGTCCATGGAGGAGTTCTTCTTTGTCCTCCCATCTGTTGGTAGACTTTTGTTTACTTCCATATCTTGGCTATTGTAATACTGTGCAATGCAGATTTGCCTGCCTGTGTCTTTCCAATTCTCTCTTCTTAGATTATAGGTGGAGGAGTGGGCCTGCTGGATCATATGGTAGCTCAATGTTTACCTTTTTAAGGCACCTCCATTCTGTTCTCATTGGTGGTCCTTTCCAACTTACGTCCCACTTGAAGTTGAGGGTATGCATTTTTCCACAACACCTTCAGCATTTATTGTTTGTAGTTTTCTTGCTGATGGTTATTCTGACAAGTGTGAGCTGATACCTCTTTGTGTTTCAATTCGCATGTGCCTCATAATCCGTTGAAATTGAGCTTGAAGGCATGTCCTTTTTATTTTTCAAGCTGTGATTACCCCTTAGTTCTTCAAAGTGTTCTCTTAAAGTATGTGTCACATTTTGAAGTGTTTTGGCCATTACCTCCCTGAAGACATTTTGAGGGCAGGTTTCATTTACAGTTCTGCAGTACTTGTTCCTATGAAATGACCATTAGCACAGGCTTTAAAACTGCTTTTGCACGAAACTGCCAGAGGGCGGCAGCGTTTCTATGTTCCCCACCCTGTTAACTAGGGAAAAGCCCTTGCTGCCTGTGGTGTTTCTCGGTTATAAATTAGAGTGGAGTGTGCCCGGACAAACCCACACAAGCTGATGTCTCCTTACTTTTGTTGGATTTTTAAATTTAATTTTTATTTTTTATTGGAGTAATTTTCCACTGTGTACGTGGACCACTTCTTCTTTGTGCATTCCTTGGTTGATGGACATTTTCATTGCTTCCAAGTGTTGGCTATGGTAAATATTGTTGGAGTGCAGGATTGCCAGCCTGTGACTTTTTGATTCTCATTTTCTCAGGTGATAGGCCCAGCAGTGGGTGTGATTGACTGACTAGTAGCACCGTTTTTCCCTTTTCAAGCACTTTCTTTGTGTTTTCATTCGTGGCACTTAGCACGTCCCCCTTAGAATCGAGGATACACATTTCTCCTCAATCGCTTCAGCATTTATTGTTTGCAGCATTTATGCTAATGGCCCTACTGGCTCCTGTGAGCTGATAGGGTTTTGTAATTTGGGTTTGCATGTCTTTGAAAATTCGTAAAACTCATCATTTTTCTCCGCGGTTTTCTTTTCTGTTAAAAAAAGGAAACAATTGGGAGTACAATATAACTCTTGATATTGTCTTCTTGGAAGGCTGCCCTCTTTTGAATTTTTTGTTCGATCTTCACCTCAGACTTTTTTTAGAGAGCAGGTGTCATTTACCAAACTGCAAGTTTGGTGAATATTTAGTGACCTTTAGCAAGGGTTTTAAATCTCCTGTTGTGGGAAGTGGCCTGAAGCAGGCAGCATTTCTCCATTCCCAAATCTGGGTAGTAGGGCAGCAGAGCCTTTCTGGAAGTCGTGTTCCTAGGTTGTAAATTACATTGGAATGTGCATGGAGAAAGCCCCATAAGTTTATGTCTCATTATTTCTTCTTGGTTTTAATTTTTTTTTAATTGGGGTAAAGCTTAGAATATTGTTTGTCCGAGGTGTACACAATCTGGTTCATTTGTACATTATATTTGTCTATTCAAGTACAGATGCTCTTCCCATGTAAAATGTTACTGAGGGTTCTTCAGACCTCCCTTGCTATATGGTCGGTCTTTTTGTGATATGTATATAATATGTGTTTGTATACATATAGTAACACTAATCTTAATTTATCCATTCCCCCACCTTTCGTTTTAGATGAGCATAGTTTGTTTTCTAAATCTGTGAGTGTCTTTCTCTGCGGAAATATGTTCATTTGTGTCGGTTATTAGATAACACCTATAAGTGATATCATAGAATACAGGTCTTTTGCTTTCCAACTTACCTCATCTTTCGTGATTATCTCCAGACTCATTTGTGGTGCCTCAAATAGCAATGGTTCATTGTCTTCCATGGCTAATATTCCATTGTGTATATGGACCATTTCTTCTTTATCCATTTACCTGTTGTTGGACATTTTGATTGCTTCACTGTCTTGGATATTGTGAATAAGGCTGCACTGCAGCTTTTGCGGCCTGTGTCTTCTCGATTCTTGTCTTCTCAGGTGAAAGGTCCAATGGTGCCCCTGCTGGATTGAATGGTACCTCCATTTTTACTTTTAAACACAGCTGCTTTCTGTTCTCACTATTGGCTGTTACCCCTTTATGTCTCACCAGCAGGTAGGGGGTACACAGTTCTCTAAAACCCCTTCAGCATTTATTGTTTGTAGACATTTTGCTGATGGTCAGTCGACTGGTGTAAGTTGAAACTTTTTGTAGATTAGATTCCATGCGCCTAACACTCCCTGAGGTTGAGCTTTTATCCATTTTCCTTTTTTTAAAAAGAGTGTAAGTAAAACTTAACTCTTCATAATCTCTTCTTGAAACATTTGCCTGTTTTGAATTTTTTTGTCCATTCTCTACTTCAGCACAAATTTTTAGGGCAAGTTTCCTTTACAGCCCTGAGTCCTTGTGAATGTTAAGTGACCATTACCTGTGACTTTAAAGCTGCTCTTGCAGGAAACGGCCACACAGTGGCAGCATTTCTCCTTTACCAAATTTGGTTACTAGGGAAACAGAGCCTTAATGGAAGTGGTGTTGTAGGTTGTATATTAGAATGGAAAATGCCAGGAAAAAGCCCTTTAAGTTTATGTCTCATTACTTCTTGTCCATATTTGTAATTTACTTTTAATTTTTTATCCCAGCAAATTTGATTACAATGGTTTGTTTGTTCTAGGTGTGCAAGATGTGGTTCTTTCACACATATACAGGTATCTATTCTTCCTCGCATCCTTTTCCCATGTAGGTTATGACACAATGTTGAGTAGTCTTCTCCTGGTCTTCCGTACGTCTTTCCTGGTTATATATTTCACATGGTATTTATATCTCTGTTAACCCCAATATGGTAATGTATCCAATCCTCATCCCTTTCTATTTGGTGAACCATAAGTTTTTTAATGAATCTGTGATTGCCTTTCTCTGTGGAAATATCTTCATTGGTATCAATTTTTAAGTAACTCCTAAAAGTGATATGATAGGATATGTGGCTTTTGCTTTCTCACTTACTACAGGTGGCGTGATTACATCTAGACTCATCTATGGTGCTGCAAATGGCATTGTTTCATTTTTTTCACTAGCGAATATTCCAGTTGTACAGGGAGGAGTTCTTCTTTGTCCTCCCATCTGTTGGTAGACTTTTGTTTACTTCCATATCTTGGCTATTGTAATACTGTGCAATGCAGATTTGCCTGCCTGTGTCTTTCCAATTCTCTCTTCTTAGATTATAGGTGGAGGAGTGGGCCTGCTGGATCATATGGTAGCTCAATGTTTACCTTTTTAAGGCACCTCCATTCTGTTCTCATTGGTGGTCCTTTCCAACTTACGTCCCACTTGAAGTTGAGGGTATGCATTTTTCCACAACACCTTCAGCATTTATTGTTTGTAGTTTTCTTCCTGATGGTTACTCTGACAAGTGTGAGCTGATACCTCTTTGTGGTTGAATTCGCATGTGCCTCATAATCCGTTGAAATTGAGCTTGAAGGCATGTCCTTTTTATTTTTCAAGCTGTGATTACCCCTTAGTTCTTCAAAGTGTTCTCTTAAAGTATGTGTCACATTTTGAAGTGTTTTGGCCATTACCTCCCTGAAGACATTTTGAGGGCAGGTTTCATTTACAGTTCTGCATTACTTGTTCCTATGAAATGACCATTAGCACAGGCTTTAAAACTGCTTTTGCACGAAACTGCCAGAGGGCGGCAGCCTTTCTATGTTCCCCACCCTGTTAACTAGGGAAAAGCCCTTGCTGCCTGTGGTGTTTCTCGGTTATAAATTAGAGTGGAGTGTGCCCGGACAAACCCACACAAGCTGATGTCTCCTTACTTTTGTTGGATTTTTAAATTTAATTTTTATTTTTTATTGGAGTAATTTTCCACTGTGTACGTGGACCACTTCTTCTTTGTGCATTCCTTGGTTGATGGACATTTTCATTGCTTCCAGGTGTTGGCTATGGTAAATATTGTTGGAGTGCAGGATTGCCAGCCTGTGACTTTTTGATTCTCATTTTCTCAGGTGATAGGCCCAGCAGTGGGTGTGATTGACTGACTGGTAGCACCGTTTTTCCCTTTTCAAGCACTTTCTTTGTGTTTTCATTCGTGGCACTTAGCACGTCCCCCTTAGAATCGAGGGTACACATTTCTCCTCAATCGCTTCAGCATTTATTGTTTGCAGCATTTATGCTAATGGCCCTACTGGCTCCTGTGAGCTGATAGGGTTTTGTAATTTGGGTTTGCATGTCTTTGAAAATTCGTAAAACTCATCATTTTTCTCCGCGGTTTTCTTTTCTGTTAAAAAAAGGAAACAATTGGGAGTACAATATAACTCTTGATATTGTCTTCTTGGAAGGCTGCCCTCTTTTGAATTTTTTGTTCGATCTTCACCTCAGACTTTTTTTAGAGAGCAGGTGTCATTTACCAAACTGCAAGTTTGGTGAATATTTAGTGACCTTTAGCAAGGGTTTTAAATCTCCTGTTGTGGGAAGTGGCCTGAAGCAGGCAGCATTTCTCCATTCCCAAATCTGGGTAGTAGGGCAGCAGAGCCTTTCTGGAAGTCGTGTTCCTAGGTTGTAAATTACATTGGAATGTGCATGGAGAAAGCCCCATAAGTTTATGTCTCATTATTTCTTCTTGGTTTTAATTTTTTTTTAATTGGGGTAAAGCTTAGAATATTGTTTGTCCGAGGTGTACACAATCTGGTTCATTTGTACATTATATTTGTCTATTCAAGTACAGATGCTCTTCCCATGTAAAATGTTACTGAGGGTTCTTCAGACCTCCCTTGCTATATGGTCGGTCTTTTTGTGATATGTATATAATATGTGTTTGTATACATATAGTAACACTAATCTTAATTTATCCATTCCCCCACCTTTCGTTTTAGATGAGCATAGTTTGTTTTCTAAATCTGTGAGTGTCTTTCTCTGCGGAAATATGTTCATTTGTGTCGGTTATTAGATAACGCCTATAAGTGATATCATAGAATACAGGTCTTTTGCTTTCCAACTTACCTCATCTTTCGTGATTATCTCCAGACTCATTTGTGGTGCCTCAAATAGCAATGGTTCATTGTCTTCCATGGCTAATATTCCATTGTGTATATGGACCATTTCTTCTTTATCCATTTACCTGTTGTTGGACATTTTGATTGCTTCACTGTCTTGGATATTGTGAATAAGGCTGCACTGCAGCTTTTGCGGCCTGTGTCTTCTCGATTCTTGTCTTCTTAGGTGAAAGGTCCAATGGTGCCCCTGCTGGATTGAATGGTACCTCCATTTTTACTTTTAAACACAGCTGCTTTCTGTTCTCACTATTGGCTGTTACCCCTTTATGTCTCACCAGCAGGTAGGGGGTACACAGTTCTCTAAAACCCCTTCAGCATTTATTGTTTGTAGACATTTTGCTGATGGTCAGTCGACTGGTGTAAGTTGAAACTTTTTGTAGATTAGATTCCATGCGCCTAACACTCCCTGAGGTTGAGCTTTTATCCATTTTCCTTTTTTTAAAAAGAGTGTAAGTAAAACTTAACTCTTCATAATCTCTTCTTGAAACATTTGCCTGTTTTGAATTTTTTTGTCCATTCTCTACTTCAGCACAAATTTTTAGGGCAAGTTTCCTTTACAGCCCTGAGTCCTTGTGAATGTTAAGTGACCATTAGCTGTGACTTTAAAGCTGCTCTTGCAGGAAACGGCCACAAAGTGGCAGCATTTCTCCTTTACCAAATTTGGTTACTAGGGAAACAGAGCCTTAATGGAAGTGGTGTTGTAGGTTGTATATTAGAATGGAAAATGCCAGGAAAAAGCCCTTTAAGTTTATGTCTCATTACTTCTTGTCCATATTTGTAATTTACTTTTAATTTTTTATCCCAGCAAATTTGATTACAATGGTTTGTTTGTTCTAGGTGTGCAAGAT
The DNA here is from genome assembly GCF_965194825.1 of Balaenoptera physalus. Lineage (NCBI taxonomy): Eukaryota > Metazoa > Chordata > Mammalia > Artiodactyla > Balaenopteridae > Balaenoptera > Balaenoptera physalus. The sequence continues at coordinate 59,996 of NW_028124784.1, read as the reverse complement.
GTGGTTATTTCACACATATACAGGTATCTATTCTTCCTCGCATCCTTTTCCCATGTAGGTTATGACACAATGTTGAGTAGTCTTCTCCTGGTCTTCCGTACGTCTTTCCTGGTTATATATTTCACATGGTTTGTATATCTCTGTTAACCCCAATATGGTAATGTATCCAATCCTCATCCCTTTCTATTTGGTGAACCATAAGTTTTTTAATGAATCTGTGATTGCCTTTCTCTGTGGAAATATCTTCATTGGTATCAATTTTTAAGTAACTCCTAAAAGTGATATGATAGGATATGTGGCTTTTGCTTTCTCACTTACTACAGGTGGCGTGATTATGTCTAGACTCATCTATGGTGCTGCAAATGGCATTGTTTCATTTTTTTCACTAGCGAATATTCCAGTTGTACAGGGAGGAGTTCTTCTTTGTCCTCCCATCTGTTGGTAGACTTTTGTTTACTTCCATATCTTGGCTATTGTAATATTGTGCAATGCAGATTTGCCTGCCTGTGTCTTTCAACTTCTCTCTTCTTAGATTATAGGTGGAGGAGTGGGCCTGCTGGATCATATGGTAGCTCAATGTTTACCTTTTTAAGGCACCTCCATTCTGTCCTCATTGGTGGTCCTTTCCAAATTACGTCCCACTTGAAGTTGAGGGTATGCATTTTTCCACAACACCTTCAGCATTTATTGTTTGTAGTTTTCTTGCTGATGGTTACTCTGACAAGTGTGAGCTGATACCTCTTTGTGGTTGAATTCGCATGTGCCCCATGATCCGTTGAAATTGAGCTTGAAGGCATGTCCTTTTTATTTTTCAAGCTGTGATTACCCCTTAGTTCTTCAAAGTGTTCTCTTAAAGTATGTGTCACAATTTGAAATGTTTTGGCCATTACCTCCCTGAAGACATTTTGAGGGCAGGTTTCATTTACAGTTCTGCAGTACTTGTTCTTATGAAATGACCATTAGCACAGGCTTTAAGGCTGCTTTTGCAGGTAACTGCCAGAGGGCGGCAGCCTTTTTATGTTCCCCACCCTGGTAACTAGGGAAAAGCCCTTGCGGCCTGTGGTGTTTCTCGATTATAAATTAGAGTGGACTGTGCCCAGACAAACTCAAACAAGCTGATATCTCCTTGCTTTTGTTAGATTTTTAATTTTGATTTTTATTTTTTATTGGAGTAATTTCCCACTGTGTACGTGGACCACTTCTACTTTGTGCATTCCTCGGTGGATGGACATTTTCATTGCTTCCAAGTGTTGGCTATGGTAAATATTGTTGGAGTGCAGGATTGCCAGCCTTTGACTTTTTGATTCTCATTTTCTCAGGTGATAGGCCCAGCAGTGGGTGTGATTGACTGACTGGTAGCACCGTTTTTCCCTTTCCAAGCACCTTCTTTGTGTTTTCATTCCTGGCACTTAGCACGTCCGCCTTAGAATCGAGGGTACACATTTCTCCTCAATCGCTTCAGCATTTATTGTTTGCAGCATTTATGCTAATGGCCCTACTGGCTCCTGTGAGCTGATAGGGTTTTGTAATTTGGGTTTGCATGTCTTTGAAAATTCGTAAAACTCATCATTTTTCTCCGCGGTTTTCTTTTCTGTTAAAAAAAGGAAACAATTGGGAGTACAATATAACTCTTGATATTGTCTTCTTGGAAGGCTGCCCTCTTTTGAATTTTTTGTTCGATCTTCACCTCAGACTTTTTTTAGAGAGCAGGTGTCAATTACCAAACTGCAAGTTTGGTGAATATTTAGTGACCTTTAGCAAGGGTTTTAAATCTCCTGTTGTGGGAAGTGGCCTGAAGCAGGCAGCATTTCTCCATTCCCAAATCTGGGTAATAGGGCAGCAGAGCCTTTCTGGAAGTCGTGTTCCTAGGTTGTAAATTACATTGGAATGTGCATGGAGAAAGCCCCATAAGTTTATGTCTCATTATTTCTTCTTGGTTTTAATTTTTTTTTAATTGGGGTAAAGCTTAGAATATTGTTTGTCCTAGGTGAACACAATCTGGTTCATTTGTACATTATATATATCTATTCAAGTACAGATCCTCTTCCCATGTAAAATGTTAACAGAGGGTTCCGCAGACCTCCCTTGCTATATGGTCGGTCTTTTTGAGATATGTATATAAGATGAGTTTGTATACATATAGTAACACCAATCTTAACTTATCTATTCCCCCCACCTTTCGTTTTAGATGAGCATAGTTTGTTTTCTAATTCTGTGAGTGTCTTTCTCTGTGGAAATATGTTCATTTGTGTCAGTTATTAGATAACGCCTATAAGTGATATCATAGAATACAGGTGTTTTGCTTTCCAACTTACCTCATCTTTCGTGATTATCTCCAGACTCATTTGTGGTGCCTCAAAGAGCAATGGTTCATTGTCTTCCATGGCTAATATTCCATTGTGTATATGGACCACTTCTTCTTTATCCATTTACCTGTTGTTGGACATTTTGATTGCTTCACTGTCTTGGATATTGTGAATAAGGCTGCACTGCAGCTTTTGCGGCCTGTGTCTTCTCGATTCTTGTCTTCTCAGGTGAAAGGTCCAATGGTGCCCCTGCTGGATTGAATGGTACCTCCATTTTTACTTTTAAACACAGCTGCTTTCTGTTCTCACTATTGGCTGTTACCCCTTTATGTCTCACCAGCAGGTAGAGGGTACACAGTTCTCTAAAACCCCTTCAGCATTTATTGTTTGTAGACATTTTGCTGATGGTCAGTCGACTGGTGTAAGTTGAAACTTTTTGTAGATTAGTTACCATGCGTCTAACACTCCCTGAGGTTGAGCTTTTATCCATTTTCCTTTTTTTAAAAAGAGTGTAAGTAAAACTTAACTCTTCATAATCTCTTCTTGAAACATTTGCCTGTTTTGAATTTTTTTGTCCATTCTCTACTTCAGCACAAATTTTTAGGGGAAGTTTCCTTTACAGCCCTGAGTCCTTGTGAATGTTAAGTGACCATTAGCTGTGACTTTAAAGCTGCTCTTGCAGGAAACGGCCACAAGGTGGCAGCATTTCTCCTTTACCAAATTTGGTTACTAGGGAAACAGAGCCTTAATGGAAGTGGTGTTGTAGGTTGTATATTAGAATGGAAAATGCCAGGAAAAAGCCCTTTAAGTTTATGTCTCATTACTTCTTGTCCATATTTGTAATTTACTTTTAATTTTTTATCCCAGCAAATTTGATTACAATGGTTTGTTTGTTCTAGGTGTGCAAGATGTGGTTCTTTCACACATATACAGGTATCTATTCTTCCTCGCATCCTTTTCCCATGTAGGTTATGACACAATGTTGAGTAGTCTTCTCCTGGTCTTCCGTACGTCTTTCCTGGTTATATATTTCACATGGTTTGTATATCTCTGTTAACCCCAATATGGTAATGTATCCAATCCTCATCCCTTTCTATTTGGTGAACCATAAGTTTTTTAATGAATCTGTGATTGCCTTTCTCTGTGGAAATATCTTCATTGGTATCAATTTTTAAGTAACTCCTAAAAGTGATATGATAGGATATGTGGCTTTTGCTTTCTCACTTACTACAGGTGGCGTGATTACGTCTAGACTCATCTACGGTGCTGCAAATGGCATTGTTTCATTTTTTTCACTAGCGAATATTCCAGTTGTACATGGAGGAGTTCTTCTTTGTCCTCCCATCTGTTGGTAGACTTCTGTTTACTTCCACATCTTGGCTATTGTAATACTGTGCAATGCAGATTTGCCTGCCTGTGTCTTTCCAATTCTCTCTTCTTAGATTATAGGTGGAGGAGTGGGCCTGCTGGATCATATGGTAGCTCAATGTTTACCTTTTTAAGGCACCTCCATTCTGTTCTCATTGGTGGTCCTTTCCAACTTACGTCCCCCTTGAAGTTGAGGGTATGCATTTCTCCACAACACCTTCAGCATTTATTGTTTGTAGTTTTCTTGCTGATGGTTTTTCTGACAAGTGTGAGCTGATACCTCTTTGTGGTTGAATTCGCATGTGCCTCATAATCCGTTGAAATTGAGCTTGAAGGCATGTCCTTTTTATTTTTCAAGCTGTGATTACCCATTAGTTCTTCAGAGTGTTCTCTTAAAGTATGTGTCACAGTTTGAAGTGTTTTGGCCATTACCTCCCTGAAGACATTTTGAGGTCAGGTTTCATTTACAGTTCTGCAGTACTTGTTCCTATGAAATGACCATTAGCACAGGCTTTAAAACTGCTTTTGCAGGTAACTGCCAGAGGGCGGCAGCCTTTCTATGTTCCCCACCCTGGTAACTAGGGAAAAGCCCTTGCGGCCTGTGGTGTTTCTCGGTTATAAATTAGAGTGGACTGTGCCCAGACAAACTCACACAAGCTGATGTCTCCTTGCTTTTGTTGGATTTTTAATTTTGATTTTTAATTTTTATTGGAGTAATTTCCCACTGTGTACGTGGACCACTTCTACTTTGTGCATTCCTCGGTAGATGGACATTTTCATTGCTTCCAAGTGTTGGCTATGGTAAATATTGTTGGAGTGCGGGATTGCCAGCCTGTGACTTTTTGATTCTCATTTTCTCAGGTGATAGGCCCAGCAGTGGGTGTGATTGACTGACTGGTAGCAACGTTTTCCCCTTTTCAAAGCACCTTCTTTGTGTTTTCGTTAGTGGCACTTACCACGTCCCCCTTAGAATCGAGGGTACATATTTCTCCACAATCGCTTCAGCATTTATTGTTTGCAGCATTTTTGCTAATGGCCCTACTGGCTCCTGTGAGCTGATAGTGTTTTGTAATGTGGGTTTGCATGTCTTTGAAAATTCGTAAAACTCATCATTTTTCTCCGCGGTTTCCTTTTCTGTTAAAAAAATGAAACATTTGGGAGTACAATATAAGTCTTGATATTGTCTTCTTGGAAGGCTGCCCTCTTTTGAATTTTTTGGTCGATTTTCCACCTCAGACTCTTTTTAGAGAGCAGGTGTCATTTACCGAACTGCAAGTTTGGTGAACATTTAGTCACCTTTAGCAAGGGTTTTAAATCTCCTGTTGTGGGAAGTGGCCTGAAGCAGGCAGCATTTCTCCATTCCCAAATCTGGGTACTAGGGCAGCAGAGCCTTTCTGGAAGTCGTGTTCCTAAGTTGTAAATTACATTGGAATGTGCATGGAGAAAGCCCCATAAGTTTATGTCTCATTATTTCTTCTTGGTTTTAATTTTTTTTTTAATTGGGGTAAAGCTTAGAATATTGTTTGTCCTAGGTGAACACAATCTGGTTCATTTGTACATTATATATGTCTATTCAAGTACAGAGCCTCTTCCCATGTAAAATGTTACAGAGGGTTCCACAGACCTCCCTTGCTATATGGTCGGTCTTTTTGAGATATGTATATAATATGAGTTTGTATACATATAGTAACACTAATCTTAACTTATCTATTCCCCCCACCTTTCGTTTTAGATGAGCATAGTTTGTTTTCTAAATCTGTGAGTGTCTTTCTCTGCGGAAATATGTTCATTTGTATCAGTTATTAGATAACGCCTATAAGTGATATCATAGAATACAGGTCTTTTGCTTTCCAACTTACCTCATCTTTCGTGATTATCTCCAGACTCATTTGTGGTGCCTCAAAGAGCAATGGGTCATTGTCTTCCATGGCTAATATTCCATTGTGTATATGGACCACTTCTTCTTTATCCATTTACCTGTTGTTGGACAGTTTGATTGCTTCACTGTCTTGGATATTGTGAATAAGGATGCACTGCAGCTTTTGCGGCCTGTGTCTTCTCGATTCTTGTCTTCTCAGATGAGAGGGCCAATGGTGCCCCTGCTGGATTGAATGGTACCTCCATTTTTACTTTTAAACACAGCTGCTTTCTGTTCTCACTATTGGCTGTTACCCCTTTATGTCTCACCAGCAGGTAGGGGGTACACAGTTCTCTAAAACCCCTTCAGCATTTATTGTTTGTAGACATTTTTTTTTTTTTTTTTTTTTTTTTTTTTTTTTTTTTTTTTTTGACATTTTGCTGATGGTCAGTCGACTGGTGTAAGTTGAAACTTTTTGTAGATTAGATTCCATGCGTCTAACACTCCCTGAGGTTGAGCTTTTATCCATTTTCCTTTTTTTAAAAAGAGTGTAAGTAAAACTTAACTCTTCATAATCTCTTCTTGAAACATTTGCCTGTTTTGAATTTTTTTGTCCATTCTCTACTTCAGCACAAATTTTAGGGCAAGTTTCCTTTACAGCCCTGAGTCCTTGTGAATGTTAAGTGACCATTAGCTGTGACTTTAAAGCTGCTCTTGCAGGAAACGGCCACAAGGTGGCAGCATTTCTCCTTTACCAAATTTGGTTACTAGGGAAACAGAGCCTTAATGGAAGTGGTGTTGTAGGTTGTATATTAGAATGGAAAATGCCAGGAAAAAGCCCTTTAAGTTTATGTCTCATTACTTCTTGTCCATATTTGTAATTTACTTTTAATTTTTTATCCCAGCAAATTTGATTACAATGGTTTGTTTGTTCTAGGTGTGCAAGATGTGGTTCTTTCACACATATACAGGTATCTATTCTTCCTCGCATCCTTTTCCCATGTAGGTTATGACACAATGTTGAGTAGTCTTCTCCTGTTCTTCCGTACGTCTTTCCTGGTTATATATTTCACATGGTTTGTATATCTCTGTTAACCCCAATATGGTAATGTATCCAATCCTCATCCCTTTCTATTTGGTGAACCATATGTTTTTTAATGAATCTGTGATTGCCTTTCTCTGTGGAAATATCTTCATTGGTATCAATTTTTAAGTAACTCCTAAAAGTGATATGATAGGATATGTGGCTTTTGCTTTCTCACTTACTACAGGTTGCGTGATTACTTCTAGACTCATCTACGGTGCTGCAAATGGCATTGTTTCATTTTTTTCACTAGCGAATATTTTATCTGTACATGGAGGAGTTCTTTTTGTCCTCCCATCTGTTGGTAGACTTTATGTTTACTTCCATATCTTGGCTATTGTATTACTGTGCAATGCAGATTTGCCTGCCTGTGTCTGTCCAATTCTCTCTTCTTAGATTATAGGTGGAGGAGTGGGCCTGCTGGATCATATGGTAGCTCAATGTTTACCTTTTTAAGGCACCTCCATTCTTTTCTCATTGGAGGTCCTTTCCAGCTTACGTCCCCCTTGAAGTTGAGGGTATGCATTTCTCCACAACACCTTCAGCATTTATTGTTTGTAGTTTTCTTGCTGATGGTTATTCTGACAAGTGTGAGCTGATACCTCTTTGTGGTTGAATTCGCATGTGCCCCATGATCCGTTGAAATTGAGCTGGAAGGCATGTCCTTTTTATTTTTCAAGCTGTGATTACCCCTTAGTTCTTCAAAGTGTTCTCTTAAAGTATGTGTCACATTTTGAAATGTTTTGGCCATTACCTCCCTGAAGACATTTTGAGGGCAGGTTTCATTTACAGTCCTGCAATACTTCTTCCTATGAAATGACCATTAGCACAGGCTTTAAAACTGCTTGTGCAGGTAACTGCCAGAGGGCGGCAGCCTTTCTATGTTCCCCACCCTGGTAACTAGGGAAAAGCCCTTGCGGCCTGTGGTGTTTCTCGGTTATAATTTAGAGTGGAGTGTGCCCGGACAAACCCACACAAGCTGATGTCTCCTTAGTTTTGTTGGATTTTTAAATTTAATTTTTATTTTTTATTGAAGTAATTTTCCACTGTGTACGTGGACCACTTCTTCTTTGTGCATTCCTCGGTGGATGGACATTTTCATTGCTTCCAAGTGTTGGCTATGGTAAATATTGTTGGAGTGCAGGATTGCCAGCCTGTGACTTTTTGATTCTCATTTTCTCAGGTGATAGGCCCAGCAGTGGGTGTGATTGACTGACTGGTAGCACCGTTTTTCCCTTTCCGAGCACCTTCTTTGTGTTTTCATTAGTGGCACTTAGCACGTCCCCCTTAGAATCGAGGGTACACATTTCTCCTCAAACGCTTCAGCATTTATTGTTTGCAGCATTTATGCTAATGGCCCTACTGGCTGCTGTGAGCTGATAGGGTTTTGTAATATGGGTTTGCATGTCTTTGAAAATTCGTAAAACTCATCATTTTTCTCCGCCGTTTTCTTTTCTGTTAAAAAAAGGAAACAATTGGGAGTACAATATAACTCTTGAAATTGTCTTCTTGGAAGGTTGCCCTCTTTTGAATTTTTTGGTCGATTTTCCACCCCAGAGTTTTTTTAGAGAGCAGGTCTCATTTCCCGAACTGCAAGTGTGGTGCATATTTAGTGACCTTTACCAATGGGTTTAAAGCTGCTGTTGTGGGAAGTGGCCTCAAGGAGGCAGCATTTCTCCATTCGCAAATCTGGGTTGTAGGGCAGCCGAGCCTTTCTGGAAGTCGTGTGCCTAGGTTGTAAATTACAGTGGCATGTGCGTGGAGAAACCCCCATAAGTTTATGTCTCATTATTTCTTCTTGGTTTTTAAAAGTGTTTTAATTGGGGTAAAGCTTAGAATATTGTTTGTCCTAGGTGAACACAATCTGGTTCATTTGTACATTATATATGTCTATTCAAGTACAGATCCTCTTCCCATGTAAAATGTTACAGAGGATTCTGCAGACCTCCCTTGCTATATGGTCGGTCTTTTTGAGATATGTATATAATATGTGTTTGTATACATATAGTAACACTAATCTTAATTTATCCATTCCCCCCACCTTTCCTTTTAGATGAGCATAGTTTGTTTTCTATGTCTCTGACTGTCTTTCTCTGTGGAAATATGTTCATTTGTGTCAGTTATTAGATAACGCCTATAAGTGATGTCATAGAATACAGGTCTTTTGCTTTCCAACTTACCTCATCTTTCGTGATTATCTCCAGACTCATTTGTGGTGCCTCAAAGAGCAATGGTTCATTGTCTTCCATGGCTAATATTCCATTGTGTATATGGACCACTTCTTTTTATCCATTTACCTGTTGTTGGACATTTTGATTGCTTCACTGGCTTGGCTATTGTGAATAAGGCTGCACTGCAGCTTTTGCGGCCTGTGTCTTCTCGATTCTTGTCTTCTCAGGTGAGAGGTCCAATGGTGCCCCTGCTGGATTGAATTGTACCTCCATTTTTACTTTTAAACACAGCTGCTTTCTGTTCTCACTATTGGCTGTTACCCCTTTACGTCTCACCAGCAGGTAGAGGGTACACAGTTCTCTAAAACCCCTTCAGCATTTATTGTTTGTAGACATTTTGCTGATGGTCAGTCGACTGGTGTAAGTTGAAACTTTTTGTAGATTAGGTTGCATGCGTCTAACACTCCCTGAGGTTGAGCTTTTATCCATTTTCCTTTTTTTTAAAAAGAGTGTAAGTAAAACTTAACTCTTCATAATCTCTTCTTGAAACATTTGCCTGTTTTGAATTTTTTTGTCCATTCTCTACTTCAGCACAAATTTTTAGGGCAAGTGTCCTTTACAGCCCTGAGTCCTTGTGAATGTTAAGTGACCATTAGCTGTGACTTTAAAGCTGCTCTTGCAGGAAACGGCCACAAGGTGGCAGCATTTCTCCTTTACCAAATTTGGTTACTAGGGAAACAGAGCCTTAATGGAAGTGGTGTTCTAGGTTGTATATTAGAATGGAAAATGCCAGGAAAAAGCCCTTTAAGTTTATGTCTCATTACTTCTTGTCCATATTTGTAATTTACTTTTAATTTTTTATCCCAGCAAATTTGATTACAATGGTTTGTTTGTTCTAGGTGTGCAAGATGTGGCTCTTTCACACATATACAGGTATCTATTCTTCCTCGCATCCTTTTCCCATGTAGGTTATGACACAATGTTGAGTAGTCTTCTCCTGGTCTTCCGTACGTCTTTCCTGGTTATATATTTCACATGGTTTGTATATCTCTGTTAACCCCAATATGGTAATGTATCCAATCCTCATCCCTTTCTATTTGGCGAACCATAAGTTTTTTAATGAATCTGTGAACGCCTTTCTCTGTGGAAATATCTTCATTGGTATCAATTTTTAAGTAACTCCTAAAAGTGATATGATCGGATATGTGTCTTTTGCTTTCTCACTTACTACAGGTGGCGTGATTACTTCTAACTCATCTACGGTGCTGCAAATGGCATTGTTTCATTTTTTTCACTAGCGAATATTCTATCTGTACATGGAGGAGTTCTTTTTGTCCTCCTATCTGTTGGTAGACTTTATGTTTACTTCCATATCTTGGCTATTGTAATACTGTTCAATGCAGATTTGCCTGCCTGTGTCTGTCCAATTCTCTCTTCTTAGATTATAGGTGGAGGAGTGGGCCTGCTGGATCATATGGTAGCTCAATGTTTACCTTTTTAAGGCACCTCCATTCTGTTCTCATTGGTGGTCCTTTCCAGCTTACGTCCCCCTTGAAGTTGAGGGTATGCATTTCTCCACAACACCTTCAGCATTTATTGTTTGTAGTTTTCTTGCTGATGGTTATTCTGACAAGTGTGAGCTGATACCTCTTTGTGATTGAATTCGCATGTGCCCCATGATCCGTTGAAATTGAGCTGGAAGGCATGTCCTTTTTATTTTTCAAGCTGTGATTACCCCTTAGTTCTTCAAAGTGTTCTCTTAAAGTATGTGTCACATTTTGAAATGTTTTGGCCATTACCTCCCTGAAGACATTTTGAGGGCAGGTTTCATTTACAGTTGTGCAGTACTTCTTCCTATGAAATGACCATTAGCACAGGCTTTAAAACTGCTTGTGCAGGTAACTGCCAGAGGGCGGCAGCCTTTCTATGTTCCCCACCCTGGTAACTAGGGAAAAGCCCTTGCGGCCTGTGGTGTTTCTCGGTTATAAATTAGAGTGGAGTGTGCCTGGACAAACCCACACAAGCTGATGTCTCCTTAGTTTTGTTGGATTTTTAAATTTAATTTTTATTTTTTATTGGAGTAATTTTCCACTGTGTACGTGGACCACTTCTTCTTTGTGCATTCCTCGGTTGATGGACATTTTCATGGCTTCCAAGTTTTGGCTATGGTAAATATTCTTGGAGTGCAGGATTGCCAGCCTGTGACTTTTTGATTCTCATTTTCTCAGGTGATAGGCCCAGCAGTGGGTGTGATTGACTGACTGGTAGCACCGTTTTTCCCTTTCCAAGCACCTTCTTTGTGTTTTCATTAGTGGCACTTAGCACGTCCCCCTTAGAATCGAGGGTACACATTTCTCCTCAATCGCTTCAGCATTTATTGTTTGCAGCATTTATGCTAATGGCCCTACTGGCTGCTGTGAGCTGATAGGGTTTTGTAATATGGGTTTGCATGTCTTTGAAAATTCGTAAAACTCATCATTTTTCTCCGCCGTTTTCTTTTCTGTTAAAAAAAGGAAACAATTGGGAGTACAATATAACTCTTGAAATTGTCTTTTTGGAAGGTTGCTCTCTTTTGAATTTTTTGGTCCATTTTCCACCCCAGAGTTTTTTTAGAGAGCAGGTCTCATTTCCCGAACTGCAAGTGTGGTGCATATTTAGTGACCTTTAGCAATGGGTTTAAAGCTGCTGTTGTGGGAAGTGGCCTCAAGGAGGCAGCATTTCTCCATTCGCAAATCTGGGTTGTAGGGCAGCCGAGCCTTTCTGGAAGTCGTGTGCCTAGGTTGTAAATTACAGTGGCATGTGCGTGGAGAAACCCCCATAAGTTTATGTCTCATTATTTCTTCTTGGTTTTTAAAAGTGTTTTAATTGGGGTAAAGCTTAGAATATTGTTTGTCCTAGGTGAACACAATCTGGTTCATTTGTACATTATATATGTCTATTCAAGTACAGATCCTCTTCCCATGTAAAATGTTACAGAGGATTCTGCAGACCTCCCTTGCTATATGGTCGGTCTTTTTGAGATATGTATATAATATGTGTTTGTATACATATAGTAACACTAATCTTAATTTATCCATTCCCCCCACCTTTCCTTTTAGATGAGCATAGTTTGTTTTCTATGTCTCTGACTGTCTTTCTCTGTGGAAATATGTTCATTTGTGTCAGTTATTAGATAACGCCTATAAGTGATGTCATAGAATACAGGTCTTTTGCTTTCCAACTTACCTCATCTTTCGTGATTATCTCCAGACTCATTTGTGGTGCCTCAAAGAGCAATGGTTCATTGTCTTCCATGGCTAATATTCCATTGTGTATATGGACCACTTCTTTTTATCCATTTACCTGTTGTTGGACATTTTGATTGCTTCACTGGCTTGGCTATTGTGAATAAGGCTGCACTGCAGCTTTTGCGGCCTGTGTCTTCTCGATTCTTGTCTTCTCAGGTGAGAGGTCCAATGGTGCCCCTGCTGGATTGAATTGTACCTCCATTTTTACTTTTAAACACAGCTGCTTTCTGTTCTCACTATTGGCTGTTACCCCTTTACGTCTCACCAGCAGGTAGAGGGTACACAGTTCTCTAAAACCCCTTCAGCATTTATTGTTTGTAGACATTTTGCTGATGGTCAGTCGACTGGTGTAAGTTGAAACTTTTTGTAGATTAGGTTGCATGCGTCTAACACTCCCTGAGGTTGAGCTTTTATCCATTTTCCTTTTTTTTAAAAAGAGTGTAAGTAAAACTTAACTCTTCATAATCTCTTCTTGAAACATTTGCCTGTTTTGAATTTTTTTGTCCATTCTCTACTTCAGCACAAATTTTTAGGGCAAGTGTCCTTTACAGCCCTGAGTCCTTGTGAATGTTAAGTGACCATTAGCTGTGACTTTAAAGCTGCTCTTGCAGGAAACGGCCACAAGGTGGCAGCATTTCTCCTTTACCAAATTTGGTTACTAGGGAAACAGGCTTAATGGAAGTGGTGTTCTAGGTTGTAAATTAGAGTGGAATGTGCCAGGAAAAAGCCCTTTAGGTTTATGTCTCATTACTTGTTGTTCATATTTGTAATTTACTTTTTATTTTTTATCCCAGCAAATTTGATTACAATAGTTTGTTTGTTCTAGGTGTGCAAGTTGTGGTTCTTTCACACATATACATGTATCTATTCTTCCTCGCATCCTTTTCCCATGTAGGTTATGACACAATGTTGAGTAGTCTTCTCCTTGTCTTCCGTACGTCTTTCCTGGTTATATATTTCACATGGTTTGTATATCTCTGTTAACCCCAATATGGTAATGTATCCAATCCTCATCCCTTTCTATTTGGCGAACCATAAGCTTTTTAATGAATCTGTGAACGCCTTTCTCTGTGGAAATATCTTCATTGGTATCAATTTTTAAGTAACTCCTAAAAGTGATATGATCGGATATGTGTCTTTTGCTTTCTCACTTACTACAGGTGGCGTGATTACTTCTAACTCATCTACGGTGCTGCAAATGGCATTGTTTCATTTTTTTCACTAGCGAATATTCTATCTGTACATGGAGGAGTTCTTTTTATCCTCCTATCTGTTGGTAGACTTTATGTTTACTTCCATATCTTGGCTATTGTAATACTGTTCAATGCAGATTTGCCTGCCTGTGTCTGTCCAATTCTCTCTTCTTAGATTATAGGTGGAGGAGTGGGCCTGCTGGATCATATGGTAGCTCAATGTTTACCTTTTTAAGGCACCTCCATTCTGTTCTCATTGGTGGTCCTTTCCAGCTTACGTCCCCCTTGAAGTTGAGGGTATGCATTTCTCCACAACACCTTCAGCATTTATTGTTTGTAGTTTTCTTGCTGATGGTTATTCTGACAAGTGTGAGCTGATACCTCTTTGTGATTGAATTCGCATGTGCCCCATGATCCGTTGAAATTGAGCTGGAAGGCATGTCCTTTTTATTTTTCAAGCTGTGATTACCCCTTAGTTCTTCAAAGTGTTCTCTTAAAGTATGTGTCACATTTTGAAATGTTTTGGCCATTACCTCCCTGAAGACATTTTGAGGGCAGGTTTCATTTACAGTTGTGCAGTACTTCTTCCTATGAAATGACCATTAGCACAGGCTTTAAAACTGCTTGTGCAGGTAACTGCCAGAGGGCGGCAGCCTTTCTATGTTCCCCACCCTGGTAACTAGGGAAAAGCCCTTGCGGCCTGTGGTGTTTCTCGGTTATAAATTAGAGTGGAGTGTGCCTGGACAAACCCACACAAGCTGATGTCTCCTTACTTTTGTTGGATTTTTAAATTTAATTTTTATTTTTTATTGGAGTAATTTTCCACTGTGTACGTGGACCACTTCTTCTTTGTGCATTCCTCGGTTGATGGACATTTTCATGGCTTCCAAGTTTTGGCTATGGTAAATATTCTTGGAGTGCAGGATTGCCAGCCTGTGACTTTTTGATTCTCATTTTCTCAGGTGATAGGCCCAGCAGTGGGTGTGATTGACTGACTGGTAGCACCGTTTTTCCCTTTCCAAGCACCTTCTTTGTGTTTTCATTAGTGGCACTTAGCACGTCCCCCTTAGAATCGAGGGTACACATTTCTCCTCAATCGCTTCAGCATTTATTGTTTGCAGCATTTATGCTAATGGCCCTACTGGCTGCTGTGAGCTGATAGGGTTTTGTAATATGGGTTTGCATGTCTTTGAAAATTCGTAAAACTCATCATTTTTCTCCGCCGTTTTCTTTTCTGTTAAAAAAAGGAAACAATTGGGAGTACAATATAACTCTTGAAATTGTCTTTTTGGAAGGTTGCTCTCTTTTGAATTTTTTGGTCCATTTTCCACCCCAGAGTTTTTTTAGAGAGCAGGTCTCATTTCCCGAACTGCAAGTGTGGTGCATATTTAGTGACCTTTAGCAATGGGTTTAAAGCTGCTGTTGTGGGAAGTGGCCTCAAGGAGGCAGCATTTCTCCATTCGCAAATCTGGGTTGTAGGGCAGCCGAGCCTTTCTGGAAGTCGTGTGCCTAGGTTGTAAATTACAGTGGCATGTGCGTGGAGAAACCCCCATAAGTTTATGTCTCATTATTTCTTCTTGGTTTTTAAAAGTGTTTTAATTGGGGTAAAGCTTAGAATATTGTTTGTCCTAGGTGAACAAAATCTGGTTCATTTGTACATTATATATGTCTATTCAAGTACAGATCCTCTTCCCATGTAAAATGTTACAGAGGATTCTGCAGACCTGCCTTGCTATATGGTCGGTCTTTTTGAGATATGTATATAATATGTGTTTGTATACATATAGTAACACTAATCTTAATTTATCCATTCCCCCCACCTTTCCTTTTAGATGAGCATAGTTTGTTTTCTATGTCTCTGACTGTCTTTCTCTGTGGAAATATGTTCATTTGTGTCAGTTATTAGATAACGCCTATAAGTGATGTCATAGAATACAGGTCTTTTGCTTTCCAACTTACCTCATCTTTCGTGATTATCTCCAGACTCATTTGTGGTGCCTCAAAGAGCAATGGTTCATTGTCTTCCATGGCTAATATTCCATTGTGTATATGGACCACTTCTTTTTATCCATTTACCTGTTGTTGGACATTTTGATTGCTTCACTGGCTTGGCTATTGTGAATAAGGCTGCACTGCAGCTTTTGCGGCCTGTGTCTTCTCGATTCTTGTCTTCTCAGGTGAGAGGTCCAATGGTGCCCCTGCTGGATTGAATTGTACCTCCATTTTTACTTTTAAACACAGCTGCTTTCTGTTCTCACTATTGGCTGTTACCCCTTTACGTCTCACCAGCAGGTAGAGGGTACACAGTTCTCTAAAACCCCTTCAGCATTTATTGTTTGTAGACATTTTGCTGATGGTCAGTCGACTGGTGTAAGTTGAAACTTTTTGTAGATTAGGTTGCATGCGTCTAACACTCCCTGAGGTTGAGCTTTTATCCATTTTCCTTTTTTTTAAAAAGAGTGTAAGTAAAACTTAACTCTTCATAATCTCTTCTTGAAACATTTGCCTGTTTTGAATTTTTTTGTCCATTCTCTACTTCAGCACAAATTTTTAGGGCAAGTGTCCTTTACAGCCCTGAGTCCTTGTGAATGTTAAGTGACCATTAGCTGTGACTTTAAAGCTGCTCTTGCAGGAAACGGCCACAAGGTGGCAGCATTTCTCCTTTACCAAATTTAGTTACTAGGGAAACAGGCTTAATGGAAGTGGTGTTCTAGGTTGTAAATTAGAGTGGAATGTGCCAGGAAAAAGCCCTTTAGGTTTATGTCTCATTACTTGTTGTTCATATTTGTAATTTACTTTTTATTTTTTATCCCAGCAAATTTGATTACAATAGTTTGTTTGTTCTAGGTGTGCAAGTTGTGGTTCTTTCACACATATACGTGTATCTATTCTTCCTCGCATCCTTTTCCCATGTAGGTTATGACACAATGTTGAGTAGTCTTCTCCTGGTCTTCCGTACGTCTTTCCTGGTTATATATTTCACATGGTTTGTATATCTCTGTTAACCCCAATATGGTAATGTATCCAATCCTCATCCCTTTCTATTTGGCGAACCATAAGTTTTTTAATGAATCTGTGAACGCCTTTCTCTGTGGAAATATCTTCATTGGTATCAATTTTTAAGTAACTCCTAAAAGTGATATGATCGGATATGTGTCTTTTGCTTTCTCACTTACTACAGGTGGCGTGATTACTTCTAACTCATCTACGGTGCTGCAAATGGCATTGTTTCATTTTTTTCACTAGCGAATATTCTATCTGTACATGGAGGAGTTCTTTTTGTCCTCCTATCTGTTGGTAGACTTTATGTTTACTTCCATATCTTGGCTATTGTAATACTGTTCAATGCAGATTTGCCTGCCTGTGTCTGTCCAATTCTCTCTTCTTAGATTATAGGTGGAGGAGTGGGCCTGCTGGATCATATGGTAGCTCAATGTTTACCTTTTTAAGGCACCTCCATTCTGTTCTCATTGGTGGTCCTTTCCAGCTTACGTCCCCCTTGAAGTTGAGGGTATGCATTTCTCCACAACACCTTCAGCATTTATTGTTTGTAGTTTTCTTGCTGATGGTTATTCTGACAAGTGTGAGCTGATACCTCTTTGTGATTGAATTCGCATGTGCCCCATGATCCGTTGAAATTGAGCTGGAAGGCATGTCCTTTTTATTTTTCAAGCTGTGATTACCCCTTAGTTCTTCAAAGTGTTCTCTTAAAGTATGTGTCACATTTTGAAATGTTTTGGCCATTACCTCCCTGAAGACATTTTGAGGGCAGGTTTCATTTACAGTTGTGCAGTACTTCTTCCTATGAAATGACCATTAGCACAGGCTTTAAAACTGCTTGTGCAGGTAACTGCCAGAGGGCGGCAGCCTTTCTATGTTCCCCACCCTGGTAACTAGGGAAAAGCCCTTGCGGCCTGGGGTGTTTCTCGGTTATAAATTAGAGTGGAGTGTGCCTGGACAAACCCACACAAGCTGATGTCTCCTTACTTTTGTTGGATTTTTAAATTTAATTTTTATTTTTTATTGGAGTAATTTTCCACTGTGTACGTGGACCACTTCTTCTTTGTGCATTCCTCGGTTGATGGACATTTTCATGGCTTCCAAGTTTTGGCTATGGTAAATATTCTTGGAGTGCAGGATTGCCAGCCTGTGACTTTTTGATTCTCATTTTCTCAGGTGATAGGCCCAGCAGTGGGTGTGATTGACTGACTGGTAGCACCGTTTTTCCCTTTCCAAGCACCTTCTTTGTGTTTTCATTAGTGGCACTTAGCACGTCCCCCTTAGAATCGAGGGTACACATTTCTCCTCAATCGCTTCAGCATTTATTGTTTGCAGCATTTATGCTAATGGCCCTACTGGCTGCTGTGAGCTGATAGGGTTTTGTAATATGGGTTTGCATGTCTTTGAAAATTCGTAAAACTCATCATTTTTCTCCGCCGTTTTCTTTTCTGTTAAAAAAAGGAAACAATTGGGAGTACAATATAACTCTTGAAATTGTCTTTTTGGAAGGTTGCTCTCTTTTGAATTTTTTGGTCCATTTTCCACCCCAGAGTTTTTTAGAGAGCAGGTCTCATTTCCCGAACTGCAAGTGTGGTGCATATTTAGTGACCTTTAGCAATGGGTTTAAAGCTGCTGTTGTGGGAAGTGGCCTCAAGGAGGCAGCATTTCTCCATTCGCAAATCTGGTTAGTAGGGCAGCAGAGCCTTTCTGGAAGTCGTGTTCCTAGGTTGTAAATTACATTGGAATGTGCATGGAGAAAGCCCCATAAGTTTATGTCTCATTATTTCTTCTTGGTTTTAATTTTTTTTTAATTGGGGTAAAGCTTAGAATATTATTTGTCCGAGGTGTACACAATCTGGTTCATTTGTACATTATATTTGTCTATTCAAGTA
Source organism: Balaenoptera physalus (assembly GCF_965194825.1). Taxonomy (NCBI): domain Eukaryota; kingdom Metazoa; phylum Chordata; class Mammalia; order Artiodactyla; family Balaenopteridae; genus Balaenoptera; species Balaenoptera physalus. Next base: position 41,837 of record NW_028124784.1, on the reverse strand, counting down.
CAGATGCTCTTCCCATGTAAAATGTTACTGAGGGTTCTTCAGACCTCCCTTGCTATATGGTCGGTCTTTTTGTGATATGTATATAATATGTGTTTGTATACATATAGTAACACTAATCTTAATTTATCCATTCCCCCACCTTTCGTTTTAGATGAGCATAGTTTGTTTTCTAAATCTGTGAGTGTCTTTCTCTGACGAAATATGTTCATTTGTGTCAGTTATTAGATAACGCCTATAAGTGATATCATAGAATACAGGTCTTTTGCTTTCCAACTTACCTCATCTTTCGTGATTATCTCCAGACTCATTTGTGGTGCCTCAAATAGCAATGGTTCATTGTCTTCCATGGCTAATATTCCATTGTGTATATGGACCATTTCTTCTTTATCCATTTACCTGTTGTTGGACATTTTGATTGCTTCACTGTCTTGGATATTGTGAATAAGGCTGCACTGCAGCTTTTGCGGCCTGTGTCTTCTCGATTCTTGTCTTCTCAGGTGAGAGGTCCAATGGTGCCCCTGCTGGATTGAATGGTACCTCCATTTTTACTTCTAAACACAGCTGCTTTCTGTTCTCACTATTGGCTGTTACCCCTTTATGTCTCACCAGCAGGTAGGGGGTACACAGTTCTCTAAAACCCCTTCAGCATTTATTGTTTGTAGACATTTTGCTGATGGTCAGTCGACTGGTGTAAGTTGAAACTTTTTGTAGATTAGATTCCATGCGCCTAACACTCCCTGAGGTTGAGCTTTTATCCATTTTCCTTTTTTTAAAAAGAGTGTAAGTAAAACTTAACTCTTCATAATCTCTTCTTGAAACATTTGCCTGTTTTGAATTTTTTTGTCCATTCTCTACTTCAGCACAAATTTTTAGGGCAAGTTTCCTTTACAGCCCTGAGTCCTTGTGAATGTTAAGTGACCATTACCTGTGACTTTAAAGCTGCTCTTGCAGGAAACGGCCACAAAGTGGCAGCATTTCTCCTTTACCAAATTTGGTTACTAGGGAAACAGAGCCTTAATGGAAGTGGTGTTGTAGGTTGTATATTAGAATGGAAAATGCCAGGAAAAAGCCCTTTAAGTTTATGTCTCATTACTTCTTGTCCATATTTGTAATTTACTTTTAATTTTTTATCCCAGCAAATTTGATTACAATGGTTTGTTTGTTCTAGGTGTGCAAGATGTGGTTCTTTCACACATATACAGGTATCTATTCTTCCTCGCATCCTTTTCTCATGTAGGTTATGACACAATGTTGAGTTATCTTCTCCTGGTCTTCCGTACGTCTTTCCTGGTTATATATTTCAAATGGTTTTTATATCTCTGTTAACCCCAATATGGTAATGTATCCAATCCTCATCCCTTTCTATTTGGTGAACCATAAGTTTTTTAATGAATCTGTGATTGCCTTTCTCTGTGGAAATATCTTCATTGGTATCAATTTTTAAGTAACTCCTAAAAGTGATATGATAGGATATGTGGCTTTTGCTTTCTCACTTACTACAGGTGGCGTGATTACGTCTAGACTCATCTATGGTGCTGCAAATGGCATTGTTTCATTTTTTTCACTAGCGAATATTCCAGTTGTACATGGAGGAGTTCTTCTTTGTCCTCCCATCTTTTGGTAGACTTTTGTTTACTTCCATATCTTGGCTATTGTAATACTGTGCAATGCAGATTTGCCTGCCTGTGTCTTTCCAATTCTCTCTTCTTAGATTATAGGTGGAGGAGTGGGCCTGCTGGATCATATGGTAGCTCAATGTTTACCTTTTTAAGGCACCTCCATTCTGTTCTCATTGGTGGTCTTTTCCAACTTACGTCCCACTTGAAGTTGAGGGTATGCATTTTTCCACAACACCTTCAGCATTTATTGTTTGTAGTTTTCTTGCTGATGGTTATTCTGACAAGTGTGAGCTGATACCTCTTTGTGTTTCAATTCGCATGTGCCTCATAATCCGTTGAAATTGAGCTTGAAGGCATGTCCTTTTTATTTTTCAAGCTGTGATTACCCCTTAGTTCTTCAAAGTGTTCTCTTAAAGTATGTGTCACATTTTGAAGTGTTTTGGCCATTACCTCCCTGAAGACATTTTGAGGTCAGGTTTCATTTACAGTTCTGCAGTACTTGTTCCTATGAAATGACCATTAGCACAGGCTTTAAAACTGCTTTTGCAGGAAACTGCCAGAGGGCGGCAGCCTTTCTATGTTCCCCACCCTGTTAACTAGGGAAAAGCCCTTGCTGCCTGTGGTGTTTCTCGGTTATAAATTAGAGTGGAGTGTGCCCGGACAAACCCACACAAGCTGATGTCTCCTTACTTTTGTTGGATTTTTAAATTTAATTTTTATTTTTTATTGGAGTAATTTTCCACTGTGTACGTGGACCACTTCTTCTTTGTGCATTCCTTGGTTGATGGACATTTTCATTGCTTCCAAGTGTTGGCTATGGTAAATATTGTTGGAGTGCAGGATTGCCAGCCTGTGACTTTTTGATTCTCATTTTCTCAGGTGATAGGCCCAGCAGTGGGTGTGATTGACTGACTGGTAGCACCGTTTTTCCCTTTTCAAGCACTTTCTTTGTGTTTTCATTCGTGGCACTTAGCACGTCCCCCTTAGAATCGAGGGTACACATTTCTCCTCAATCGCTTCAGCATTTATTGTTTGCAGCATTTATGCTAATGGCCCTACTGGCTCCTGTGAGCTGATAGGGTTTTGTAATTTGGGTTTGCATGTCTTTGAAAATTCGTAAAACTCATCATTTTTCTCCGCGGTTTTCTTTTCTGTTAAAAAAAGGAAACAATTGGGAGTACAATATAACTCTTGATATTGTCTTCTTGGAAGGCTGCCCTCTTTTGAATTTTTTGTTCGATCTTCACCTCAGACTTTTTTTAGAGATCAGGTGTCATTTACCAAACTGCAAGTTTGGTGAATATTTAGTGACCTTTAGCAAGGGTTTTAAATCTCCTGTTGTGGGAAGTGGCCTGAAGCAGGCAGCATTTCTCCATTCCCAAATCTGGGTAGTAGGGCAGCAGAGCCTTTCTGGAAGTCGTGTTCCTAGGTTGTAAATTACATTGGAATGTGCATGGAGAAAGCCCCATAAGTTTATGTCTCATTATTTCTTCTTGGTTTTAATTTTTTTTTAATTGGGGTAAAGCTTAGAATATTGTTTGTCCGAGGTGTACACAATCTGGTTCATTTGTACATTATATTTGTCTATTCAAGTACAGATGCTCTTCCCATGTAAAATGTTACTGAGGGTTCTTCAGACCTCCCTTGCTATATGGTCGGTCTTTTTGTGATATGTATATAATATGTGTTTGTATACATATAGTAACACTAATCTTAATTTATCCATTCCCCCACCTTTCGTTTTAGATGAGCATAGTTTGTTTTCTAAATCTGTGAGTGTCTTTCTCTGCGGAAATATGTTCACTTGTGTCGGTTATTAGATAACGCCTATAAGTGATATCATAGAATACAGGTCTTTTGCTTTCCAACTTACCTCATCTTTCGTGATTATCTCCAGACTCATTTGTGGTGCCTCAAATAGCAATGGTTCATTGTCTTCCATGGCTAATATTCCATTGTGTATATGGACCATTTCTTCTTTATCCATTTACCTGTTGTTGGACATTTTGATTGCTTCACTGTCTTGGATATTGTGAATAAGGCTGCACTGCAGCTTTTGCGGCCTGTGTCTTCTCGATTCTTGTCTTCTCAGGTGAGAGGTCCAATGGTGCCCCTGCTGGATTGAATGGTACCTCCATTTTTACTTCTAAACACAGCTGCTTTCTGTTCTCACTATTGGCTGTTACCCCTTTATGTCTCACCAGCAGGTAGGGGGTACACAGTTCTCTAAAACCCCTTCAGCATTTATTGTTTGTAGACATTTTGCTGATGGTCAGTCGACTGGTGTAAGTTGAAACTTTTTGTAGATTAGATTGCATGCGTCTAACACTCCCTGAGGTTGAGCTTTTATCCATTTTCCTTTTTTTTAAAAAGAGTGTAAGTAAAACTTAACTCTTCATAATCTCTTCTTGAAACATTTGCCTGTTTTGAATTTTTTTGTCCATTCTCTACTTCAGCACAAATTTTTAGGGCAAGTGTCCTTTACAGCCCTGAGTCCTTGTGAATGTTAAGTGACCATTAGCTGTGACTTTAAAGCTGCTCTTGCAGGAAACGGCCACAAGGTGGCAGCATTTCTCCTTTACCAAATTTGGTTACTAGGGAAACAGAGGCTTAATGGAAGTGGTGTTCTAGGTTGTAAATTAGAGTGGAATGTGCCAGGAAAAAGCCGTTTATGTTTATGTCTCATTACTTGTTGTTCATATTTGTAATTTACTTTTTATTTTTTATCCCAGCAAATTTGATTACAATAGTTTGTTTGTTCTAGGTGTGCAAGTTGTGGTTCTTTCACACATATACGTGTATCTATTTTTCCTCGCATCCTTTTCCCATGTAGGTTATGACACAATGTTGAGTAGTCTTCTCCTGGTCTTCCGTACGTCTTTCCTGGTTATATATTTCACATGGTTTGTATATCTCTGTTAACCCCAATATGGTAATGTATCCAATCCTCATCCCTTTCTATTTGGTGAACCATAAGTTTTTTAATGAATCTGTGACTGCCTTTCTCTGTGGAAATATCTTCATTGGTATCAATTTTTAAGTAACTCCTAAAAGTGATATGATAGGATAGGTGTCTTTTGCTTTCTCACTTACTACAGGTTGCGTGATTACTTCTAGACTCATCTACGGTGCTGCAAATGGCATTGTTTCATTTTTTTCACTAGCGAATATTTTATCTGTACATGGAGGAGTTCTTTTTGTCCTCCCATCTGTTGGTAGACTTTATGTTTACTTCCATATCTTGGCTATTGTATTACTGTGCAATGCAGATTTGCCTGCCTGTGTCTGTCCAATTCTCTCTTCTTAGATTATAGGTGGAGGAGTGGGCCTGCTGGATCATATGGTAGCTCAATGTTTACCTTTTTAAGGCACCTCCATTCTTTTCTCATTGGAGGTCCTTTCCAGCTTACGTCCCCCTTGAAGTTGAGGGTATGCATTTCTCCACAACACCTTCAGCATTTATTGTTTGTAGTTTTCTTGCTGATGGTTATTCTGACAAGTGTGAGCTGATACCTCTTTGTGGTTGAATTCGCATGTGCCCCATGATCCGTTGAAATTGATCTGGAAGGCATGTCCTTTTTATTTTTCAAGCTGTGATTACCCCTTAGTTCTTCAAAGTGTTCTCTTGAAGTATGTGTCACATTTTGAACTGTTTTGGCCATTACCTCCCTGAAGACATTTTGAGGGCAGGTTTCATTTACAGTCCTGCAATACTTCTTCCTATGAAATGACCATTAGCACAGGCTTTAAAACTGCTTGTGCAGGTAACTGCCAGAGGGCGGCAGCCTTTCTATGTTCCCCACCCTGGTAACTAGGGAAAAGCCCTTGCGGCCTGTGGTGTTTCTCGGTTATAATTTAGAGTGGAGTGTGCCCGGACAAACCCACACAAGCTGATGTCTCCTTAGTTTTGTTGGATTTTTAAATTTAATTTTTATTTTTTATTGAAGTAATTTTCCACTGTGTACGTGGACCACTTCTTCTTTGTGCATTCCTCGGTGGATGGACATTTTCATTGCTTCCAAGTGTTGGCTATGGTAAATATTGTTGGAGTGCAGGATTGCCAGCCTGTGACTTTTTGATTCTCATTTTCTCAGGTGATAGGCCCAGCAGTGGGTGTGATTGACTGACTGGTAGCACCGTTTTTCCCTTTCCAAGCACCTTCTTTGTGGTTTCATTAGTGGCACTTAGCACGTCCCCCTTAGAATCGAGGGTACACATTTCTCCTCAATCGCTTCAGCATTTATTGTTTGCAGCATTTATGCTAATGGCCCTACTGGCTGCTGTGAGCTGATAGGGTTTTGTAATATGGGTTTGCATGTCTTTGAAAATTCGTAAAACTCATCATTTTTCTCCTCCGTTTTCTTTTCTGTTAAAAAAAGGAAACAATTGGGAGTACAATATAACTCTTGAATTGTCTTCTTGGAAGGTTGCCCTCTTTTGAATTTTTTGGTCGATTTTCCACCCCAGAGTTTTTTTAGAGAGCAGGTCTCATTTCCCGAACTGCAAGTGTGGTGCATATTTAGTGACCTTTACCAATGGGTTTAAAGCTGCTGTTGAGGGAAGTGGCCTCAAGGAGGCAGCATTTCTCCATTCGCAAATCTGGGTTGTAGGGCAGCCGAGCCTTTCTGGAAGTCGTGTGCCTAGGTTGTAAATTACAGTGGCATGTGCGTGGAGAAACCCCCATCAGTTTATGTCTCATTATTTCTTCTTGGTTTTTAAAAGTGTTTTAATTGGGGTAAAGCTTAGAATATTGTTTGTCCTAGGTGAACACAATCTGGTTCATTTGTACATTATATATATCTATTCAAGTACAGATCCTCTTCCCATGTAAAATGTTACAGAGGATTCTGCAGACCTCCCTTGCTATATGGTCGGTCTTTTTGAGATATGTATATAATATGAGTTTGTATACATATAGTAACACTAATCTTAATTTATCCATTCCCCCCACCTTTCCTTTTAGATGAGCATAGTTTGTTTTCTATGTCTCTGACTGTTTTTCTCTGTGGAAATATGTTCATTTGTGTCAGTTATTAGATAACGCCTATAAGTGATGTCATAGAATACAGGTCTTTTGCTTTCCAACTTACCTCATCTTTCGTGATTATCTCCAGACTCATTTGTGGTGCCTCAAAGAGCAATGGTTCATTGTCTTCCATGGCTAATATTCCATTGTGTATATGGACCACTTCTTTTTATCCATTTACCTGTTGTTGGACATTTTGATTGCTTCACTGGCTTGGCTATTGTGAATAAGGCTGCACTGCAGCTTTTGCGGCCTGTGTCTTCTCGATTCTTGTCTTCTCAGGTGAGAGGTCCAATGGTGCCCCTGCTGGATTGAATTGTACCTCCATTTTTACTTTTAAACACAGCTGCTTTCTGTTCTCACTATTGGCTGTTACCCCTTTACGTCTCACCAGCAGGTAGAGGGTACACAGTTCTCTAAAACCCCTTCAGCATTTATTGTTTGTAGACATTTTGCTGATGGTCAGTCGACTGGTGTAAGTTGAAACTTTTTGTAGATTAGGTTGCATGCGTCTAACACTCCCTGAGGTTGAGCTTTTATCCATTTTCCTTTTTTTTAAAAAGAGTGTAAGTAAAACTTAACTCTTCATAATCTCTTCTTGAAACATTTGCCTGTTTTGAATTTTTTTGTCCATTCTCTACTTCAGCACAAATTTTTAGGGCAAGTGTCCTTTACAGCCCTGAGTCCTTGTGAATGTTAAGTGACCATTAGCTGTGACTTTAAAGCTGCTCTTGCAGGAAACGGCCACAAGGTGGCAGCATTTCTCCTTTACCAAATTTGGTTACTAGGGAAACAGGCTTAATGGAAGTGGTGTTCTAGGTTGTAAATTAGAGTGGAATGTGCCAGGAAAAAGCCCTTTAGGTTTATGTCTCATTACTTGTTGTTCATATTTGTAATTTACTTTTTATTTTTTATCCCAGCAAATTTGATTACAATAGTTTGTTTCTTCTAGGTGTGCAAGTTGTGGTTCTTTCACACATATACGTGTATCTATTATTCCTCGCATCCTTTTCCCATGTAGGTTATGACACAATGTTGAGTAGTCTTCTCCTGGTCTTCCGTACGTCTTTCCTGGTTATATATTTCACATGGTTTGTATATCTCTGTTAACCCCAATATGGTAATGTATCCAATCCTCATCCCTTTCTATTTGGCGAACCATAAGTTTTTTAATGAATCTGTTACCGCCTTTCTCTGTGGAAATATCTTCATTGGTATCAATTTTTAAGTAACTCCTAAAAGTGATATGATCGGATATGTGTCTTTTGCTTTCTCACTTACTACAGGTGGCGTGATTACTTCTAACTCATCTACGGTGCTGCAAATGGCATTGTTTCATTTTTTTCACTAGCGAATATTCTATCTGTACATGGAGGAGTTCTTTTTGTCCTCCTATCTGTTGGTAGACTTTATGTTTACTTCCATATCTTGGCTATTGTAATACTGTTCAATGCAGATTTGCCTGCCTGTGTCTGTCCAATTCTCTCTTCTTAGATTATAGGTGGAGGAGTGGGCCTGCTGGATCATATGGTAGCTCAATGTTTACCTTTTTAAGGCACCTCCATTCTGTTCTCATTGGTGGTCCTTTCCAGCTTACGTCCCCCTTGAAGTTGAGGGTATGCATTTCTCCACAACACCTTCAGCATTTATTGTTTGTAGTTTTCTTGCTGATGGTTATTCTGACAAGTGTGAGCTGATACCTCTTTGTGATTGAATTCGCATGTGCCCCATGATCCGTTGAAATTGAGCTGGAAGGCATGTCCTTTTTATTTTTCAAGCTGTGATTACCCCTTAGTTCTTCAAAGTGTTCTCTTAAAGTATGTGTCACATTTTGAAATGTTTTGGCCATTACCTCCCTGAAGACATTTTGAGGGCAGGTTTCATTTACAGTTGTGCAGTACTTCTTCCTATGAAATGACCATTAGCACAGGCTTTAAAACTGCTTGTGCAGGTAACTGCCAGAGGGCGGCAGCCTTTCTATGTTCCCCACCCTGGTAACTAGGGAAAAGCCCTTGCGGCCTGTGGTGTTTCTCGGTTATAAATTAGAGTGGAGTGTGCCCAGACAAACCCACACAAGCTGATGTCTCCTTACTTTTGTTGGATTTTTAAATTTAATTTTTATTTTTTATTGGAGTAATTTTCCACTGTGTACGTGGACCACTTCTTCTTTGTGCATTCCTCGGTTGATGGACATTTTCATGGCTTCCAAGTTTTGGCTATGGTAAATATTGTTGGAGTGCAGGATTGCCAGCCTGTGACTTTTTGATTCTCATTTTCTCAGGTGATAGGCCCAGCAGTGGGTGTGATTGACTGACTGGTAGCACCGTTTTTCCCTTTTCAAGCACTTTCTTTGTGTTTTCATTCGTGGCACTTAGCACGTCACCCTTAGAATCGAGGGTACACATTTCTCCTCAATCGCTTCAGCATTTATTGTTTGCAGCATTTATGCTAATGGCCCTACTGGCTCCTGTGAGCTGATAGGGTTTTGTAATTTGGGTTTGCATGTCTTTGAAAATTCGTAAAACTCATCATTTTTCTCCGCGGTTTTCTTTTCTGTTAAAAAAAGGAAACAATTGGGAGTACAATATAACTCTTGATATTGTCTTCTTGGAAGGCTGCCCTCTTTTGAATTTTTTGTTCGATCTTCACCTCAGACTTTTTTTAGAGAGCAGGTGTCATTTACCAAACTGCAAGTTTGGTGAATATTTAGTGACCTTTAGCAAGGGTTTTAAATCTCCTGTTGTGGGAAGTGGCCTGAAGCAGGCAGCATTTCTCCATTCCCAAATCTGGGTAGTAGGGCAGCAGAGCCTTTCTGGAAGTCGTGTTCCTAGGTTGTAAATTACATTGGAATGTGCATGGAGAAAGCCCCATAAGTTTATGTCTCATTATTTCTTCTTGGTTTTAATTTTTTTTAATTGGGGTAAAGCTTAGAATATTGTTTGTCCGAGGTGTACACAATCTGGTTCATTTGTACATTATATTTGTCTATTCAAGTACAGATGCTCTTCCCATGTAAAATGTTACTGAGGGTTCTTCAGACCTCCCTTGCTATATGGTCGGTCTTTTTGTGATATGTATATAATATGTGTTTGTATACATATAGTAACACTAATCTTAATTTATCCATTCCCCCACCTTTCGTTTTAGATGAGCATAGTTTGTTTTCTAAATCTGTGAGTGTCTTTCTCTGCGGAAATATGTTCATTTGTGTCAGTTATTAGATAACGCCTATAAGTGATATCATAGAATACAGGTCTTTTGCTTTCCAACTTACCTCATCTTTCGTGATTATCTCCAGACTCATTTGTGGTGCCTCAAATAGCAATGGTTCATTGTCTTCCATGGCTAATATTCCATTGTGTATATGGACCATTTCTTCTTTATCCATTTACCTGTTGTTGGACATTTTGATTGCTTCACTGTCTTGGATATTGTGAATAAGGCTGCACTGCAGCTTTTGCGGCCTGTGTCTTCTCGATTCTTGTCTTCTCAGGTGAGAGGTCCAATGGTGCCCCTGCTGGATTGAATGGTACCTCCATTTTTACTTCTAAACACAGCTGCTTTCTGTTCTCACTATTGGCTGTTACCCCTTTATGTCTCACCAGCAGGTAGGGGGTACACAGTTCTCTAAAACCCCTTCAGCATTTATTGTTTGTAGACATTTTGCTGATGGTCAGTCGACTGGTGTAAGTTGAAACTTTTTGTAGATTAGATTGCATGCGTCTAACACTCCCTGAGGTTGAGCTTTTATCCATTTTCCTTTTTTTTAAAAAGAGTGTAAGTAAAACTTAACTCTTCATAATCTCTTCTTGAAACATTTGCCTGTTTTGAATTTTTTTGTCCATTCTCTACTTCAGCACAAATTTTTAGGGCAAGTGTCCTTTACAGCCCTGAGTCCTTGTGAATGTTAAGTGACCATTAGCTGTGACTTTAAAGCTGCTCTTGCAGGAAACGGCCACAAGGTGGCAGCATTTCTCCTTTACCAAATTTGGTTACTAGGGAAACAGAGGCTTAATGGAAGTGGTGTTCTAGGTTGTAAATTAGAGTGGAATGTGCCAGGAAAAAGCCGTTTATGTTTATGTCTCATTACTTGTTGTTCATATTTGTAATTTACTTTTTATTTTTTATCCCAGCAAATTTGATTACAATAGTTTGTTTGTTCTAGGTGTGCAAGTTGTGGTTCTTTCACACATATACGTGTATCTATTTTTCCTCGCATCCTTTTCCCATGTAGGTTATGACACAATGTTGAGTAGTCTTCTCCTGGTCTTCCGTACGTCTTTCCTGGTTATATATTTCACATGGTTTGTATATCTCTGTTAACCCCAATATGGTAATGTATCCAATCCTCATCCCTTTCTATTTGGTGAACCATAAGTTTTTTAATGAATCTGTGACTGCCTTTCTCTGTGGAAATATCTTCATTGGTATCAATTTTTAAGTAACTCCTAAAAGTGATATGATAGGATAGGTGTCTTTTGCTTTCTCACTTACTACAGGTTGCGTGATTACTTCTAGACTCATCTACGGTGCTGCAAATGGCATTGTTTCATTTTTTTCACTAGCGAATATTTTATCTGTACATGGAGGAGTTCTTTTTGTCCTCCCATCTGTTGGTAGACTTTATGTTTACTTCCATATCTTGGCTATTGTATTACTGTGCAATGCAGATTTGCCTGCCTGTGTCTGTCCAATTCTCTCTTCTTAGATTATAGGTGGAGGAGTGGGCCTGCTGGATCATATGGTAGCTCAATGTTTACCTTTTTAAGGCACCTCCATTCTTTTCTCATTGGAGGTCCTTTCCAGCTTACGTCCCCCTTGAAGTTGAGGGTATGCATTTCTCCACAACACCTTCAGCATTTATTGTTTGTAGTTTTCTTGCTGATGGTTATTCTGACAAGTGTGAGCTGATACCTCTTTGTGGTTGAATTCGCATGTGCCCCATGATCCGTTGAAATTGATCTGGAAGGCATGTCCTTTTTATTTTTCAAGCTGTGATTACCCCTTAGTTCTTCAAAGTGTTCTCTTGAAGTATGTGTCACATTTTGAACTGTTTTGGCCATTACCTCCCTGAAGACATTTTGAGGGCAGGTTTCATTTACAGTCCTGCAATACTTCTTCCTATGAAATGACCATTAGCACAGGCTTTAAAACTGCTTGTGCAGGTAACTGCCAGAGGGCGGCAGCCTTTCTATGTTCCCCACCCTGGTAACTAGGGAAAAGCCCTTGCGGCCTGTGGTGTTTCTCGGTTATAATTTAGAGTGGAGTGTGCCCGGACAAACCCACACAAGCTGATGTCTCCTTAGTTTTGTTGGATTTTTAAATTTAATTTTTATTTTTTATTGAAGTAATTTTCCACTGTGTACGTGGACCACTTCTTCTTTGTGCATTCCTCGGTGGATGGACATTTTCATTGCTTCCAAGTGTTGGCTATGGTAAATATTGTTGGAGTGCAGGATTGCCAGCCTGTGACTTTTTGATTCTCATTTTCTCAGGTGATAGGCCCAGCAGTGGGTGTGATTGACTGACTGGTAGCACCGTTTTTCCCTTTCCAAGCACCTTCTTTGTGGTTTCATTAGTGGCACTTAGCACGTCCCCCTTAGAATCGAGGGTACACATTTCTCCTCAATCGCTTCAGCATTTATTGTTTGCAGCATTTATGCTAATGGCCCTACTGGCTGCTGTGAGCTGATAGGGTTTTGTAATATGGGTTTGCATGTCTTTGAAAATTCGTAAAACTCATCATTTTTCTCCTCCGTTTTCTTTTCTGTTAAAAAAAGGAAACAATTGGGAGTACAATATAACTCTTGAATTGTCTTCTTGGAAGGTTGCCCTCTTTTGAATTTTTTGGTCGATTTTCCACCCCAGAGTTTTTTTAGAGAGCAGGTCTCATTTCCCGAACTGCAAGTGTGGTGCATATTTAGTGACCTTTACCAATGGGTTTAAAGCTGCTGTTGAGGGAAGTGGCCTCAAGGAGGCAGCATTTCTCCATTCGCAAATCTGGGTTGTAGGGCAGCCGAGCCTTTCTGGAAGTCGTGTGCCTAGGTTGTAAATTACAGTGGCATGTGCGTGGAGAAACCCCCATCAGTTTATGTCTCATTATTTCTTCTTGGTTTTTAAAAGTGTTTTAATTGGGGTAAAGCTTAGAATATTGTTTGTCCTAGGTGAACACAATCTGGTTCATTTGTACATTATATATATCTATTCAAGTACAGATCCTCTTCCCATGTAAAATGTTACAGAGGATTCTGCAGACCTCCCTTGCTATATGGTCGGTCTTTTTGAGATATGTATATAATATGAGTTTGTATACATATAGTAACACTAATCTTAATTTATCCATTCCCCCCACCTTTCCTTTTAGATGAGCATAGTTTGTTTTCTATGTCTCTGACTGTTTTTCTCTGTGGAAATATGTTCATTTGTGTCAGTTATTAGATAACGCCTATAAGTGATGTCATAGAATACAGGTCTTTTGCTTTCCAACTTACCTCATCTTTCGTGATTATCTCCAGACTCATTTGTGGTGCCTCAAAGAGAAATGGTTCATTGTCTTCCATGGCTAATATTCCATTGTGTATATGGACCACTTCTTTTTATCCATTTACCTGTTGTTGGACATTTTGATTGCTTCACTGGCTTGGCTATTGTGAATAAGGCTGCACTGCAGCTTTTGCGGCCTGTGTCTTCTCGATTCTTGTCTTCTCAGGTGAGAGGTCCAATGGTGCCCCTGCTGGATTGAATTGTACCTCCATTTTTACTTTTAAACACAGCTGCTTTCTGTTCTCACTATTGGCTGTTACCCCTTTACGTCTCACCAGCAGGTAGAGGGTACACAGTTCTCTAAAACCCCTTCAGCATTTATTGTTTGTAGACATTTTGCTGATGGTCAGTCGACTGGTGTAAGTTGAAACTTTTTGTAGATTAGGTTGCATGCGTCTAACACTCCCTGAGGTTGAGCTTTTATCCATTTTCCTTTTTTTTAAAAAGAGTGTAAGTAAAACTTAACTCTTCATAATCTCTTCTTGAAACATTTGCCTGTTTTGAATTTTTTTGTCCATTCTCTACTTCAGCACAAATTTTTAGGGCAAGTGTCCTTTACAGCCCTGAGTCCTTGTGAATGTTAAGTGACCATTAGCTGTGACTTTAAAGCTGCTCTTGCAGGAAACGGCCACAAGGTGGCAGCATTTCTCCTTTACCAAATTTGGTTACTAGGGAAACAGGCTTAATGGAAGTGGTGTTCTAGGTTGTAAATTAGAGTGGAATGTGCCAGGAAAAAGCCCTTTAGGTTTATGTCTCATTACTTGTTGTTCATATTTGTAATTTACTTTTTATTTTTTATCCCAGCAAATTTGATTACAATAGTTTGTTTCTTCTAGGTGTGCAAGTTGTGGTTCTTTCACACATATACGTGTATCTATTCTTCCTCGCATCCTTTTCCCATGTAGGTTATGACACAATGTTGAGTAGTCTTCTCCTGGTCTTCCGTACGTCTTTCCTGGTTATATATTTCACATGGTTTGTATATCTCTGTTAACCCCAATATGGTAATGTATCCAATCCTCATCCCTTTCTATTTGGCGAACCATAAGTTTTTTAATGAATCTGTGACCGCCTTTCTCTGTGGAAATATCTTCATTGGTATCAATTTTTAAGTAACTCCTAAAAGTGATATGATCGGATATGTGTCTTTTGCTTTCTCACTTACTACAGGTGGCGTGATTACTTCTAACTCATCTACGGTGCTGCAAATGGCATTGTTTCATTTTTTTCACTAGCGAATATTCTATCTGTACATGGAGGAGTTCTTTTTGTCCTCCTATCTGTTGGTAGACTTTATGTTTACTTCCATATCTTGGCTATTGTAATACTGTTCAATGCAGATTTGCCTGCCTGTGTCTGTCCAATTCTCTCTTCTTAGATTATAGGTGGAGGAGTGGGCCTGCTGGATCATATGGTAGCTCAATGTTTACCTTTTTAAGGCACCTCCATTCTGTTCTCATTGGTGGTCCTTTCCAGCTTACGTCCCCCTTGAAGTTGAGGGTATGCATTTCTCCACAACACCTTCAGCATTTATTGTTTGTAGTTTTCTTGCTGATGGTTATTCTGACAAGTGTGAGCTGATACCTCTTTGTGATTGAATTCGCATGTGCCCCATGATCCGTTGAAATTGAGCTGGAAGGCATGTCCTTTTTATTTTTCAAGCTGTGATTACCCCTTAGTTCTTCAAAGTGTTCTCTTAAAGTATGTGTCACATTTTGAAATGTTTTGGCCATTACCTCCCTGAAGACATTTTGAGGGCAGGTTTCATTTACAGTTGTGCAGTACTTCTTCCTATGAAATGACCATTAGCACAGGCTTTAAAACTGCTTGTGCAGGTAACTGCCAGAGGGCGGCAGCCTTTCTATGTTCCCCACCCTGGTAACTAGGGAAAAGCCCTTGCGGCCTGTGGTGTTTCTCGGTTATAAATTAGAGTGGAGTGTGCCCAGACAAACCCACACAAGCTGATGTCTCCTTACTTTTGTTGGATTTTTAAATTTAATTTTTATTTTTTATTGGAGTAATTTTCCACTGTGTACGTGGACCACTTCTTCTTTGTGCATTCCTCGGTTGATGGACATTTTCATGGCTTCCAAGTTTTGGCTATGGTAAATATTGTTGGAGTGCAGGATTGCCAGCCTGTGACTTTTTGATTCTCATTTTCTCAGGTGATAGGCCCAGCAGTGGGTGTGATTGACTGACTGGTAGCACCGTTTTTCCCTTTTCAAGCACTTTCTTTGTGTTTTCATTCGTGGCACTTAGCACGTCACCCTTAGAATCGAGGGTACACATTTCTCCTCAATCGCTTCAGCATTTATTGTTTGCAGCATTTATGCTAATGGCCCTACTGGCTCCTGTGAGCTGATAGGGTTTTGTAATTTGGGTTTGCATGTCTTTGAAAATTCGTAAAACTCATCATTTTTCTCCGCGGTTTTCTTTTCTGTTAAAAAAAGGAAACAATTGGGAGTACAATATAACTCTTGATATTGTCTTCTTGGAAGGCTGCCCTCTTTTGAATTTTTTGTTCGATCTTCACCTCAGACTTTTTTTAGAGAGCAGGTGTCATTTACCAAACTGCAAGTTTGGTGAATATTTAGTGACCTTTAGCAAGGGTTTTAAATCTCCTGTTGTGGGAAGTGGCCTGAAGCAGGCAGCATTTCTCCATTCCCAAATCTGGGTAGTAGGGCAGCAGAGCCTTTCTGGAAGTCGTGTTCCTAGGTTGTAAATTACATTGGAATGTGCATGGAGAAAGCCCCATAAGTTTATGTCTCATTATTTCTTCTTGGTTTTAATTTTTTTTAATTGGGGTAAAGCTTAGAATATTGTTTGTCCGAGGTGTACACAATCTGGTTCATTTGTACATTATATTTGTCTATTCAAGTACAGATGCTCTTCCCATGTAAAATGTTACTGAGGGTTCTTCAGACCTCCCTTGCTATATGGTCGGTCTTTTTGTGATATGTATATAATATGTGTTTGTATACATATAGTAACACTAATCTTAATTTATCCATTCCCCCACCTTTCGTTTTAGATGAGCATAGTTTGTTTTCTAAATCTGTGAGTGTCTTTCTCTGCGGAAATATGTTCATTTGTGTCAGTTATTAGATAACGCCTATAAGTGATATCATAGAATACAGGTCTTTTGCTTTCCAACTTACCTCATCTTTCGTGATTATCTCCAGACTCATTTGTGGTGCCTCAAATAGCAATGGTTCATTGTCTTCCATGGCTAATATTCCATTGTGTATATGGACCATTTCTTCTTTATCCATTTACCTGTTGTTGGACATTTTGATTGCTTCACTGTCTTGGATATTGTGAATAAGGCTGCACTGCAGCTTTTGCGGCCTGTGTCTTCTCGATTCTTGTCTTCTCAGGTGAGAGGTCCAATGGTGCCCCTGCTGGATTGAATGGTACCTCCATTTTTACTTCTAAACACAGCTGCTTTCTGTTCTCACTATTGGCTGTTACCCCTTTATGTCTCACCAGCAGGTAGGGGGTACACAGTTCTCTAAAACCCCTTCAGCATTTATTGTTTGTAGACATTTTGCTGATGGTCAGTCGACTGGTGTAAGTTGAAACTTTTTGTAGATTAGATTGCATGCGTCTAACACTCCCTGAGGTTGAGCTTTTATCCATTTTCCTTTTTTTTAAAAAGAGTGTAAGTAAAACTTAACTCTTCATAATCTCTTCTTGAAACATTTGCCTGTTTTGAATTTTTTTGTCCATTCTCTACTTCAGCACAAATTTTTAGGGCAAGTGTCCTTTACAGCCCTGAGTCCTTGTGAATGTTAAGTGACCATTAGCTGTGACTTTAAAGCTGCTCTTGCAGGAAACGGCCACAAGGTGGCAGCATTTCTCCTTTACCAAATTTGGTTACTAGGGAAACAGAGGCTTAATGGAAGTGGTGTTCTAGGTTGTAAATTAGAGTGGAATGTGCCAGGAAAAAGCCGTTTATGTTTATGTCTCATTACTTGTTGTTCATATTTGTAATTTACTTTTTATTTTTTATCCCAGCAAATTTGATTACAATAGTTTGTTTGTTCTAGGTGTGCAAGTTGTGGTTCTTTCACACATATACGTGTATCTATTTTTCCTCGCATCCTTTTCCCATGTAGGTTATGACACAATGTTGAGTAGTCTTCTCCTGGTCTTCCGTACGTCTTTCCTGGTTATATATTTCACATGGTTTGTATATCTCTGTTAACCCCAATATGGTAATGTATCCAATCCTCATCCCTTTCTATTTGGTGAACCATAAGTTTTTTAATGAATCTGTGACTGCCTTTCTCTGTGGAAATATCTTCATTGGTATCAATTTTTAAGTAACTCCTAAAAGTGATATGATAGGATAGGTGTCTTTTGCTTTCTCACTTACTACAGGTTGCGTGATTACTTCTAGACTCATCTACGGTGCTGCAAATGGCATTGTTTCATTTTTTTCACTAGCGAATATTTTATCTGTACATGGAGGAGTTCTTTTTGTCCTCCCATCTGTTGGTAGACTTTATGTTTACTTCCATATCTTGGCTATTGTATTACTGTGCAATGCAGATTTGCCTGCCTGTGTCTGTCCAATTCTCTCTTCTTAGATTATAGGTGGAGGAGTGGGCCTGCTGGATCATATGGTAGCTCAATGTTTACCTTTTTAAGGCACCTCCATTCTTTTCTCATTGGAGGTCCTTTCCAGCTTACGTCCCCCTTGAAGTTGAGGGTATGCATTTCTCCACAACACCTTCAGCATTTATTGTTTGTAGTTTTCTTGCTGATGGTTATTCTGACAAGTGTGAGCTGATACCTCTTTGTGGTTGAATTCGCATGTGCCCCATGATCCGTTGAAATTGATCTGGAAGGCATGTCCTTTTTATTTTTCAAGCTGTGATTACCCCTTAGTTCTTCAAAGTGTTCTCTTGAAGTATGTGTCACATTTTGAACTGTTTTGGCCATTACCTCCCTGAAGACATTTTGAGGGCAGGTTTCATTTACAGTCCTGCAATACTTCTTCCTATGAAATGACCATTAGCACAGGCTTTAAAACTGCTTGTGCAGGTAACTGCCAGAGGGCGGCAGCCTTTCTATGTTCCCCACCCTGGTAACTAGGGAAAAGCCCTTGCGGCCTGTGGTGTTTCTCGGTTATAATTTAGAGTGGAGTGTGCCCGGACAAACCCACACAAGCTGATGTCTCCTTAGTTTTGTTGGATTTTTAAATTTAATTTTTATTTTTTATTGAAGTAATTTTCCACTGTGTACGTGGACCACTTCTTCTTTGTGCATTCCTCGGTGGATGGACATTTTCATTGCTTCCAAGTGTTGGCTATGGTAAATATTGTTGGAGTGCAGGATTGCCAGCCTGTGACTTTTTGATTCTCATTTTCTCAGGTGATAGGCCCAGCAGTGGGTGTGATTGACTGACTGGTAGCACCGTTTTTCCCTTTCCAAGCACCTTCTTTGTGGTTTCATTAGTGGCACTTAGCACGTCCCCCTTAGAATCGAGGGTACACATTTCTCCTCAATCGCTTCAGCATTTATTGTTTGCAGCATTTATGCTAATGGCCCTACTGGCTGCTGTGAGCTGATAGGGTTTTGTAATATGGGTTTGCATGTCTTTGAAAATTCGTAAAACTCATCATTTTTCTCCTCCGTTTTCTTTTCTGTTAAAAAAAGGAAACAATTGGGAGTACAATATAACTCTTGAATTGTCTTCTTGGAAGGTTGCCCTCTTTTGAATTTTTTGGTCGATTTTCCACCCCAGAGTTTTTTTAGAGAGCAGGTCTCATTTCCCGAACTGCAAGTGTGGTGCATATTTAGTGACCTTTACCAATGGGTTTAAAGCTGCTGTTGAGGGAAGTGGCCTCAAGGAGGCAGCATTTCTCCATTCGCAAATCTGGGTTGTAGGGCAGCCGAGCCTTTCTGGAAGTCGTGTGCCTAGGTTGTAAATTACAGTGGCATGTGCGTGGAGAAACCCCCATCAGTTTATGTCTCATTATTTCTTCTTGGTTTTTAAAAGTGTTTTAATTGGGGTAAAGCTTAGAATATTGTTTGTCCTAGGTGAACACAATCTGGTTCATTTGTACATTATATATATCTATTCAAGTACAGATCCTCTTCCCATGTAAAATGTTACAGAGGATTCTGCAGACCTCCCTTGCTATATGGTCGGTCTTTTTGAGATATGTATATAATATGAGTTTGTATACATATAGTAACACTAATCTTAATTTATCCATTCCCCCCACCTTTCCTTTTAGATGAGCATAGTTTGTTTTCTATGTCTCTGACTGTTTTTCTCTGTGGAAATATGTTCATTTGTGTCAGTTATTAGATAACGCCTATAAGTGATGTCATAGAATACAGGTCTTTTGCTTTCCAACTTACCTCATCTTTCGTGATTATCTCCAGACTCATTTGTGGTGCCTCAAAGAGAAATGGTTCATTGTCTTCCATGGCTAATATTCCATTGTGTATATGGACCACTTCTTTTTATCCATTTACCTGTTGTTGGACATTTTGATTGCTTCACTGGCTTGGCTATTGTGAATAAGGCTGCACTGCAGCTTTTGCGGCCTGTGTCTTCTCGATTCTTGTCTTCTCAGGTGAGAGGTCCAATGGTGCCCCTGCTGGATTGAATTGTACCTCCATTTTTACTTTTAAACACAGCTGCTTTCTGTTCTCACTATTGGCTGTTACCCCTTTACGTCTCACCAGCAGGTAGAGGGTACACAGTTCTCTAAAACCCCTTCAGCATTTATTGTTTGTAGACATTTTGCTGATGGTCAGTCGACTGGTGTAAGTTGAAACTTTTTGTAGATTAGGTTGCATGCGTCTAACACTCCCTGAGGTTGAGCTTTTATCCATTTTCCTTTTTTTTAAAAAGAGTGTAAGTAAAACTTAACTCTTCATAATCTCTTCTTGAAACATTTGCCTGTTTTGAATTTTTTTGTCCATTCTCTACTTCAGCACAAATTTTTAGGGCAAGTGTCCTTTACAGCCCTGAGTCCTTGTGAATGTTAAGTGACCATTAGCTGTGACTTTAAAGCTGCTCTTGCAGGAAACGGCCACAAGGTGGCAGCATTTCTCCTTTACCAAATTTGGTTACTAGGGAAACAGGCTTAATGGAAGTGGTGTTCTAGGTTGTAAATTAGAGTGGAATGTGCCAGGAAAAAGCCCTTTAGGTTTATGTCTCATTACTTGTTGTTCATATTTGTAATTTACTTTTTATTTTTTATCCCAGCAAATTTGATTACAATAGTTTGTTTCTTCTAGGTGTGCAAGTTGTGGTTCTTTCACACATATACGTGTATCTATTCTTCCTCGCATCCTTTTCCCATGTAGGTTATGACACAATGTTGAGTAGTCTTCTCCTGGTCTTCCGTACGTCTTTCCTGGTTATATATTTCACATGGTTTGTATATCTCTGTTAACCCCAATATGGTAATGTATCCAATCCTCATCCCTTTCTATTTGGCGAACCATAAGTTTTTTAATGAATCTGTTACCGCCTTTCTCTGTGGAAATATCTTCATTGGTATCAATTTTTAAGTAACTCCTAAAAGTGATATGATCGGATATGTGTCTTTTGCTTTCTCACTTACTACAGGTGGCGTGATTACTTCTAACTCATCTACGGTGCTGCAAATGGCATTGTTTCATTTTTTTCACTAGCGAATATTCTATCTGTACATGGAGGAGTTCTTTTTGTCCTCCTATCTGTTGGTAGACTTTATGTTTACTTCCATATCTTGGCTATTGTAATACTGTTCAATGCAGATTTGCCTGCCTGTGTCTGTCCAATTCTCTCTTCTTAGATTATAGGTGGAGGAGTGGGCCTGCTGGATCATATGGTAGCTCAATGTTTACCTTTTTAAGGCACCTCCATTCTGTTCTCATTGGTGGTCCTTTCCAGCTTACGTCCCCCTTGAAGTTGAGGGTATGCATTTCTCCACAACACCTTCAGCATTTATTGTTTGTAGTTTTCTTGCTGATGGTTATTCTGACAAGTGTGAGCTGATACCTCTTTGTGATTGAATTCGCATGTGCCCCATGATCCGTTGAAATTGAGCTGGAAGGCATGTCCTTTTTATTTTTCAAGCTGTGATTACCCCTTAGTTCTTCAAAGTGTTCTCTTAAAGTATGTGTCACATTTTGAAATGTTTTGGCCATTACCTCCCTGAAGACATTTTGAGGGCAGGTTTCATTTACAGTTGTGCAGTACTTCTTCCTATGAAATGACCATTAGCACAGGCTTTAAAACTGCTTGTGCAGGTAACTGCCAGAGGGCGGCAGCCTTTCTATGTTCCCCACCCTGGTAACTAGGGAAAAGCCCTTGCGGCCTGTGGTGTTTCTCGGTTATAAATTAGAGTGGAGTGTGCCCAGACAAACCCACACAAGCTGATGTCTCCTTACTTTTGTTGGATTTTTAAATTTAATTTTTATTTTTTATTGGAGTAATTTTCCACTGTGTACGTGGACCACTTCTTCTTTGTGCATTCCTCGGTTGATGGACATTTTCATGGCTTCCAAGTTTTGGCTATGGTAAATATTGTTGGAGTGCAGGATTGCCAGCCTGTGACTTTTTGATTCTCATTTTCTCAGGTGATAGGCCCAGCAGTGGGTGTGATTGACTGACTGGTAGCACCGTTTTTCCCTTTTCAAGCACTTTCTTTGTGTTTTCATTCGTGGCACTTAGCACGTCACCCTTAGAATCGAGGGTACACATTTCTCCTCAATCGCTTCAGCATTTATTGTTTGCAGCATTTATGCTAATGGCCCTACTGGCTCCTGTGAGCTGATAGGGTTTTGTAATTTGGGTTTGCATGTCTTTGAAAATTCGTAAAACTCATCATTTTTCTCCGCGGTTTTCTTTTCTGTTAAAAAAAGGAAACAATTGGGAGTACAATATAACTCTTGATATTGTCTTCTTGGAAGGCTGCCCTCTTTTGAATTTTTTGTTCGATCTTCACCTCAGACTTTTTTTAGAGAGCAGGTGTCATTTACCAAACTGCAAGTTTGGTGAATATTTAGTGACCTTTAGCAAGGGTTTTAAATCTCCTGTTGTGGGAAGTGGCCTGAAGCAGGCAGCATTTCTCCATTCCCAAATCTGGGTAGTAGGGCAGCAGAGCCTTTCTGGAAGTCGTGTTCCTAGGTTGTAAATTACATTGGAATGTGCATGGAGAAAGCCCCATAAGTTTATGTCTCATTATTTCTTCTTGGTTTTAATTTTTTTTAATTGGGGTAAAGCTTAGAATATTGTTTGTCCGAGGTGTACACAATCTGGTTCATTTGTACATTATATTTGTCTATTCAAGTACAGATGCTCTTCCCATGTAAAATGTTACTGAGGGTTCTTCAGACCTCCCTTGCTATATGGTCGGTCTTTTTGTGATATGTATATAATATGTGTTTGTATACATATAGTAACACTAATCTTAATTTATCCATTCCCCCACCTTTCGTTTTAGATGAGCATAGTTTGTTTTCTAAATCTGTGAGTGTCTTTCTCTGCGGAAATATGTTCATTTGTGTCAGTTATTAGATAACGCCTATAAGTGATATCATAGAATACAGGTCTTTTGCTTTCCAACTTACCTCATCTTTCGTGATTATCTCCAGACTCATTTGTGGTGCCTCAAATAGCAATGGTTCATTGTCTTCCATGGCTAATATTCCATTGTGTATATGGACCATTTCTTCTTTATCCATTTACCTGTTGTTGGACATTTTGATTGCTTCACTGTCTTGGATATTGTGAATAAGGCTGCACTGCAGCTTTTGCGGCCTGTGTCTTCTCGATTCTTGTCTTCTCAGGTGAGAGGTCCAATGGTGCCCCTGCTGGATTGAATGGTACCTCCATTTTTACTTCTAAACACAGCTGCTTTCTGTTCTCACTATTGGCTGTTACCCCTTTATGTCTCACCAGCAGGTAGGGGGTACACAGTTCTCTAAAACCCCTTCAGCATTTATTGTTTGTAGACATTTTGCTGATGGTCAGTCGACTGGTGTAAGTTGAAACTTTTTGTAGATTAGATTCCATGCGCCTAACACTCCCTGAGGTTGAGCTTTTATCCATTTTCCTTTTTTTAAAAAGAGTGTAAGTAAAACTTAACTCTTCATAATCTCTTCTTGAAACATTTGCCTGTTTTGAATTTTTTTGTCCATTCTCTACTTCAGCACAAATTTTTAGGGCAAGTTTCCTTTACAGCCCTGAGTCCTTGTGAATGTTAAGTGACCATTAGCTGTGACTTTAAAGCTGCTCTTGCAGGAAACGGCCACAAAGTGGCAGCATTTCTCCTTTACCAAATTTGGTTACTAGGGAAACAGAGCCTTAATGGAAGTGGTGTTGTAGGTTGTATATTAGAATGGAAAATGCCAGGAAAAAGCCCTTTAAGTTTATGTCTCATTACTTCTTGTCCATATTTGTAATTTACTTTTAATTTTTTATCCCAGCAAATTTGATTACAATGGTTTGTTTGTTCTAGGTGTGCAAGATGTGGTTCTTTCACACATATACAGGTATCTATTCTTCCTCGCATCCTTTTCCCATGTAGGTTATGACACAATGTTGAGTAGTCTTCTCCTGTTCTTCCGTACGTATTTCCTGGTTATATATTTCACATGGTTTGTATATCTCTGTTAACCCCAATATGGTAATGTATCCAATCCTCATCCCTTTCTATTTGGTGAACCATATGTTTTTTAATGAATCTGTGATTGCCTTTCTCTGTGGAAATATCTTCATTGGTATCAATTTTTAAGTAACTCCTAAAAGTGATATGATAGGATATGTGGCTTTTGCTTTCTCACTTACTACAGGTGGCGTGATTACGTCTAGACTCATCTATGGTGCTGCAAATGGCATTGTTTCATTTTTTTCACTAGCGAATATTCCAGTTGTACATGGAGGAGTTCTTCTTTGTCCTCCCATCTGTTGGTAGACTTTTGTTTACTTCCATATCTTGGCTATTGTAATACTGTGCAATGCAGATTTGCCTGCCTGTGTCGTTCCAATTCTCTCTTCTTAGATTATAGGTGGAGGAGTGGGCCTGCTGGATCATATGGTAGCTCAATGTTTACCTTTTTAAGGCACCTCCATTCTGTTCTCATTGGTGGTCCTTTCCAACTTACGTCCCACTTGAAGTTGAGGGTATGCATTTTTCCACAACACCTTCAGCATTTATTGTTTGTAGTTTTCTTGCTGATGGTTATTCTGACAAGTGTGAGCTGATACCTCTTTGTGTTTCAATTCGCATGTGCCTCATAATCCGTTGAAATTGAGCTTGAAGGCATGTCCTTTTTATTTTTCAAGCTGTGATTACCCCTTAGTTCTTCAAAGTGTTCTCTTAAAGTATGTGTCACATTTTGAAGTGTTTTGGCCATTACCTCCCTGAAGACATTTTGAGGGCAGGTTTCATTTACAGTTCTGCAGTACTTGTTCCTATGAAATGACCATTAGCACAGGCTTTAAAACTGCTTTTGCAGGAAACTGCCAGAGGGCGGCAGCCTTTCTATGTTCCCCACCCTGGTAACTAGGGAAAAGCCCTTGCGGCCTGTGGTGTTTCTCGGTTATAAATTAGAGTGGAGTGTGCCCAGACAAACCCACACAAGCTGATGTCTCCTTACTTTTGTTGGATTTTTAAATTTAATTTTTATTTTTTATTGGAGTAATTTTCCACTGTGTACGTGGACCACTTCTTCTTTGTGCATTCCTCGGTTGATGGACATTTTCATGGCTTCCAAGTTTTGGCTATGGTAAATATTGTTGGAGTGCAGGATTGCCAGCCTGTGACTTTTTGATTCTCATTTTCTCAGGTGATAGGCCCAGCAGTGGGTGTGATTGACTGACTGGTAGCACCGTTTTTCCCTTTTCAAGCACTTTCTTTGTGTTTTCATTCGTGGCACTTAGCACGTCACCCTTAGAATCGAGGGTACACATTTCTCCTCAATCGCTTCAGCATTTATTGTTTGCAGCATTTATGCTAATGGCCCTACTGGCTCCTGTGAGCTGATAGGGTTTTGTAATTTGGGTTTGCATGTCTTTGAAAATTCGTAAAACTCATCATTTTTCTCCGCGGTTTTCTTTTCTGTTAAAAAAAGGAAACAATTGGGAGTACAATATAACTCTTGATATTGTCTTCTTGGAAGGCTGCCCTCTTTTGAATTTTTTGTTCGATCTTCACCTCAGACTTTTTTTAGAGAGCAGGTGTCATTTACCAAACTGCAAGTTTGGTGAATATTTAGTGACCTTTAGCAAGGGTTTTAAATCTCCTGTTGTGGGAAGTGGCCTGAAGCAGGCAGCATTTCTCCATTCCCAAATCTGGGTAGTAGGGCAGCAGAGCCTTTCTGGAAGTCGTGTTCCTAGGTTGTAAATTACATTGGAATGTGCATGGAGAAAGCCCCATAAGTTTATGTCTCATTATTTCTTCTTGGTTTTAATTTTTTTTAATTGGGGTAAAGCTTAGAATATTGTTTGTCCGAGGTGTACACAATCTGGTTCATTTGTACATTATATTTGTCTATTCAAGTACAGATGCTCTTCCCATGTAAAATGTTACTGAGGGTTCTTCAGACCTCCCTTGCTATATGGTCGGTCTTTTTGTGATATGTATATAATATGTGTTTGTATACATATAGTAACACTAATCTTAATTTATCCATTCCCCCACCTTTCGTTTTAGATGAGCATAGTTTGTTTTCTAAATCTGTGAGTGTCTTTCTCTGCGGAAATATGTTCATTTGTGTCAGTTATTAGATAACGCCTATAAGTGATATCATAGAATACAGGTCTTTTGCTTTCCAACTTACCTCATCTTTCGTGATTATCTCCAGACTCATTTGTGGTGCCTCAAATAGCAATGGTTCATTGTCTTCCATGGCTAATATTCCATTGTGTATATGGACCATTTCTTCTTTATCCATTTACCTGTTGTTGGACATTTTGATTGCTTCACTGTCTTGGATATTGTGAATAAGGCTGCACTGCAGCTTTTGCGGCCTGTGTCTTCTCGATTCTTGTCTTCTCAGGTGAGAGGTCCAATGGTGCCCCTGCTGGATTGAATGGTACCTCCATTTTTACTTCTAAACACAGCTGCTTTCTGTTCTCACTATTGGCTGTTACCCCTTTATGTCTCACCAGCAGGTAGGGGGTACACAGTTCTCTAAAACCCCTTCAGCATTTATTGTTTGTAGACATTTTGCTGATGGTCAGTCGACTGGTGTAAGTTGAAACTTTTTGTAGATTAGATTCCATGCGCCTAACACTCCCTGAGGTTGAGCTTTTATCCATTTTCCTTTTTTTAAAAAGAGTGTAAGTAAAACTTAACTCTTCATAATCTCTTCTTGAAACATTTGCCTGTTTTGAATTTTTTTGTCCATTCTCTACTTCAGCACAAATTTTTAGGGCAAGTTTCCTTTACAGCCCTGAGTCCTTGTGAATGTTAAGTGACCATTAGCTGTGACTTTAAAGCTGCTCTTGCAGGAAACGGCCACAAAGTGGCAGCATTTCTCCTTTACCAAATTTGGTTACTAGGGAAACAGAGCCTTAATGGAAGTGGTGTTGTAGGTTGTATATTAGAATGGAAAATGCCAGGAAAAAGCCCTTTAAGTTTATGTCTCATTACTTCTTGTCCATATTTGTAATTTACTTTTAATTTTTTATCCCAGCAAATTTGATTACAATGGTTTGTTTGTTCTAGGTGTGCAAGATGTGGTTCTTTCACACATATACAGGTATCTATTCTTCCTCGCATCCTTTTCCCATGTAGGTTATGACACAATGTTGAGTAGTCTTCTCCTGTTCTTCCGTACGTCTTTCCTGGTTATATATTTCACATGGTTTGTATATCTCTGTTAACCCCAATATGGTAATGTATCCAATCCTCATCCCTTTCTATTTGGTGAACCATATGTTTTTTAATGAATCTGTGATTGCCTTTCTCTGTGGAAATATCTTCATTGGTATCAATTTTTAAGTAACTCCTAAAAGTGATATGATAGGATATGTGGCTTTTGCTTTCTCACTTACTACAGGTGGCGTGATTACGTCTAGACTCATCTATGGTGCTGCAAATGGCATTGTTTCATTTTTTTCACTAGCGAATATTCCAGTTGTACATGGAGGAGTTCTTCTTTGTCCTCCCATCTGTTGGTAGACTTTTGTTTACTTCCATATCTTGGCTATTGTAATACTGTGCAATGCAGATTTGCCTGCCTGTGTCTTTCCAATTCTCTCTTCTTAGATTATAGGTGGAGGAGTGGGCCTGCTGGATCATATGGTAGCTCAATGTTTACCTTTTTAAGGCACCTCCATTCTGTTCTCATTGGTGGTCCTTTCCAACTTACGTCCCACTTGAAGTTGAGGGTATGCATTTTTCCACAACACCTTCAGCATTTATTGTTTGTAGTTTTCTTGCTGATGGTTATTCTGACAAGTGTGAGCTGATACCTCTTTGTGTTTCAATTCGCATGTGCCTCATAATCCGTTGAAATTGAGCTTGAAGGCATGTCCTTTTTATTTTTCAAGCTGTGATTACCCCTTAGTTCTTCAAAGTGTTCTCTTAAAGTATGTGTCACATTTTGAAGTGTTTTGGCCATTACCTCCCTGAAGACATTTTGAGGGCAGGTTTCATTTACAGTTCTGCAGTACTTGTTCCTATGAAATGACCATTAGCACAGGCTTTAAAACTGCTTTTGCAGGAAACTGCCAGAGGGCGGCAGCCTTTCTATGTTCCCCACCCTGGTAACTAGGGAAAAGCCCTTGCTGCCTGTGGTGTTTCTCGGTTATAAATTAGAGTGGAGTGTGCCCGGACAAACCCACACAAGCTGATGTCTCCTTACTTTTGTTGGATTTTTAAATTTAATTTTTATTTTTTATTGGAGTAATTTTCCACTGTGTACGTGGACCACTTCTTCTTTGTGCATTCCTTGGTTGATGGACATTTTCATTGCTTCCAGGTGTTGGCTATGGTAAATATTGTTGGAGTGCAGGATTGCCAGCCTGTGACTTTTTGATTCTCATTTTCTCAGGTGATAGGCCCAGCAGTGGGTGTGATTGACTGACTGGTAGCACCGTTTTTCCCTTTTCAAGCACTTTCTTTGTTTTTTCATTCGTGGCACTTAGCACGTCCCCCTTAGAATCGAGGGTACACATTTCTCCTCAATCGCTTCAGCATTTATTGTTTGCAGCATTTATGCTAATGGCCCTACTGGCTCCTGTGAGCTGATAGGGTTTTGTAATTTGGGTTTGCATGTCTTTGAAAATTCGTAAAACTCATCATTTTTCTCCGCGGTTTTCTTTTCTGTTAAAAAAAGGAAACAATTCGGAGTACAATATAACTCTTGATATTGTCTTCTTGGAAGGCTGCCCTCTTTTGAATTTTTTGTTCGATCTTCACCTCAGACTTTTTTTAGAGAGCAGGTGTCATTTACCAAACTGCAAGTTTGGTGAATATTTAGTGACCTTTAGCAAGGGTTTTAAATCTCCTGTTGTGGGAAGTGGCCTGAAGCAGACAACATTTCTCCATTCCCAAATCTGGGTAATAGGGCAGCAGAGCCTTTCTGGAAGTCGTGTTCCTAGGTTGTAAATTACATTGGAATGTGCATGGAGAAAGCCCCATAAGTTTATGTCTCATTATTTCTTCTTGGTTTTAATTTTTTTTTAATTGGGGTAAAGCTTAGAATATTGTTTGTCCGAGGTGTACACAATCTGGTTCATTTGTACATTATATTTGTCTATTCAAGTACAGATGCTCTTCCCATGTAAAATGTTACTGAGGGTTCTTCAGACCTCCCTTGCTATATGGTCGGTCTTTTTGTGATATGTATATAATATGTGTTTGTATACATATAGTAACACTAATCTTAATTTATCCATTCCCCCACCTTTCGTTTTAGATGAGCATAGTTTGTTTTCTAAATCTGTGAGTGTCTTTCTCTGCGGAAATATGTTCATTTGTGTCGGTTATTAGATAACGCCTATAAGTGATATCATAGAATACAGGTCTTTTGCTTTCCAACTTACCTCATCTTTCGTGATTATGCCCAGACTCATTTGTGGTGCCTCAAAGAGCAATGGGTCATTGTCTTCCATGGCTAATATTCCATTGTGTATATGGACCACTTCTTTTTATCCATTTACCTGTTGTTGGACATTTTGATTGCTTCACTGGCTTGGCTATTGTGAATAAGGCTGCACTGCAGCTTTTGCGGCCTGTGTCTTCTCGATTCTTGTCTTCTCAGGTGAGAGGTCCAATGGTGCCCCTGCTGGATTGAATTGTACCTCCATTTTTACTTTTAAACACAGCTGCTTTCTGTTCTCACTATTGGCTGTTACCCCTTTACGTCTCACCAGCAGGTAGAGAGTACACAGTTCTCTAAAACCCCTTCAGCATTTATTGTTTGTAGACATTTTGCTGATGGTCAGTCGACTGGTGTAAGTTGAAACTTTTTGTAGATTAGGTTGCATGCGTCTAACACTCCCTGAGGTTGAGCTTTTATCCATTTTCCTTTTTTTTAAAAAGAGTGTAAGTAAAACTTAACTCTTCATAATCTCTTCTTGAAACATTTGCCTGTTTTGAATTTTTTTGTCCATTCTCTACTTCAGCACAAATTTTTAGGGCAAGTGTCCTTTACAGCCCTGAGTCCTTGTGAATGTTAAGTGACCATTAGCTGTGACTTTAAAGCTGCTCTTGCAGGAAACGGCCACAAGGTGGCAGCATTTCTCCTTTACCAAATTTGGTTACTAGGGAAACAGGCTTAATGGAAGTGGTGTTCTAGGTTGTAAATTAGAGTGGAATGTGCCAGGAAAAAGCCCTTTAGGTTTATGTCTCATTACTTGTTGTTCATATTTGTAATTTACTTTTTATTTTTTATCCCAGCAAATTTGATTACAATAGTTTGTTTGTTCTAGGTGTGCAAGTTGTGGTTCTTTCACACATATACGTGTATCTATTCTTCCTCGCATCCTTTTCCCATGTAGGTTATGACACAATGTTGAGTAGTCTTCTCCTGGTCTTCCGTACGTCTTTCCTGGTTATATATTTCACATGGTTTGTATATCTCTGTTAACCCCAATATGGTAATGTATCCAATCCTCATCCCTTTCTATTTGGCGAACCATAAGTTTTTTAATGAATCTGTTACCGCCTTTCTCTGTGGAAATATCTTCATTGGTATCAATTTTTAAGTAACTCCTAAAAGTGATATGATCGGATATGTGTCTTTTGCTTTCTCACTTACTACAGGTGGCGTGATTACTTCTAACTCATCTACGGTGCTGCAAATGGCATTGTTTCATTTTTTTCACTAGCGAATATTCTATCTGTACATGGAGGAGTTCTTTTTGTCCTCCTATCTGTTGGTAGACTTTATGTTTACTTCCATATCTTGGCTATTGTAATACTGTTCAATGCAGATTTGCCTGCCTGTGTCTGTCCAATTCTCTCTTCTTAGATTATAGGTGGAGGAGTGGGCCTGCTGGATCATATGGTAGCTCAATGTTTACCTTTTTAAGGCACCTCCATTCTGTTCTCATTGGTGGTCCTTTCCAGCTTACGTCCCCCTTGAAGTTGAGGGTATGCATTTCTCCACAACACCTTCAGCATTTATTGTTTGTAGTTTTCTTGCTGATGGTTATTCTGACAACTGTGAGCTGATACCTCTTTGTGATTGAATTCGCATGTGCCCCATGATCCGTTGAAATTGAGCTGGAAGGCATGTCCTTTTTATTTTTCAAGCTGTGATTACCCCTTAGTTCTTCAAAGTGTTCTCTTAAAGTATCTGTCACATTTTGAAGTGTTTTGGCCATTACCTCCCTGAAGACATGTTGAGGGCAGGTTTCATTTACAGTTCTGCAGTACTTGTTCTTATGAAATGACCATTAGCACAGGCTTTAAAAGTGCTTGTGCAGGTAACTGCCAGAGGGCGGCAGCCTTTCTATGTTCCCCACCCTGGTAACTAGGGAAAAGCCCTTGCGTCCTGTGGTGTTTCTCGGTTATAAATTAGAGTGGAGTGTGCCCAGACAAACTCAAACAAGCTGATGTCTCCTTGCTTTTGTTGGATTTTTAATTTTGATTTTTATTTTTTATTGGAGTAATTTCCCACTGTGTACGTGGACCACTTCTACTTTGTGCATTCCTCGGTGGATGGACATTTTCATTGCTTCCAAGTGTTGGCTATGGTAAATATTGTTGGAGTGCAGGATTGCCAGCCTGTGACTTTTTGATTCTCATTTTCTCAGGTGATAGGCCCAGCAGTGGGTGTGATTGACTGACTGGTAGCACCGTTTTTCCCTTTCCAAGCACCTTCTTTGTGTTTTCATTCGTGGCACTTAGCACGTCCGCCTTAGAATCGAGGGTACACATTTCTCCTCAATCGCTTCAGCATTTATTGTTTGCAGCATTTATGCTAATGGCCCTACTGGCTCCTGTGAGCTGATAGGGTTTTGTAATTTGGGTTTGCATGTCTTTGAAAATTCGTAAAACTCATCATTTTTCTCCGCGGTTTTCTTTTCTGTTAAAAAAAGGAAACAATTGGGAGTACAATATAACTCTTGATATTGTCTTCTTGGAAGGCTGCCCTCTTTTGAATTTTTTGTTCGATCTTCACCTCAGACTTTTTTTAGAGAGCAGGTGTCATTTACCAAACTGCAAGTTTGGTGAATATTTAGTGACCTTTAGCAAGGGTTTTAAATCTCCTGTTGTGGGAAGTGGCCTGAAGCAGGCAGCATTTCTCCATTCCCAAATCTGGGTAGTAGGGCAGCAGAGCCTTTCTGGAAGTCGTGTTCCTAGGTTGTAAATTACATTGGAATGTGCATGGAGAAAGCCCCATAAGTTTATGTCTCATTATTTCTTCTTGGTTTTAATTTTTTTTTAATTGGGGTAAAGCTTAGAATATTGTTTGTCCGAGGTGTACACAATCTGGTTCATTTGTACATTATATTTGTCTATTCAAGTACAGATGCTCTTCCCATGTAAAATGTTACTGAGGGTTCTTCAGACCTCCCTTGCTATATGGTCGGTCTTTTTGTGATATGTATATAATATGTGTTTGTATACATATAGTAACACTAATCTTAATTTATCCATTCCCCCACCTTTCGTTTTAGATGAGCATAGTTTGTTTTCTAAATCTGTGAGTGTCTTTCTCTGCGGAAATATGTTCATTTGTGTCGGTTATTAGATAACGCCTATAAGTGATATCATAGAATACAGGTCTTTTGCTTTCCAACTTACCTCATCTTTCGTGATTATCTCCAGACTCATTTGTGGTGCCTCAAATAGCAATGGTTCATTGTCTTCCATGGCTAATATTCCATTGTGTATATGGACCATTTCTTCTTTATCCATTTACCTGTTGTTGGACATTTTGATTGCTTCACTGTCTTGGATATTGTGAATAAGGCTGCACTGCAGCTTTTGCGGCCTGTGTCTTCTCGATTCTTGTCTTCTCAGGTGAAAGGTCCAATGGTGCCCCTGCTGGATTGAATGGTACCTCCATTTTTACTTTTAAACACAGCTGCTTTCTGTTCTCACTATTGGCTGTTACCCCTTTATGTCTCACCAGCAGGTAGGGGGTACACAGTTCTCTAAAACCCCTTCAGCATTTATTTTTTGTAGACATTTTGCTGATGGTCAGTCGACTGGTGTAAGTTGAAACTTTTTGTAGATTAGATTCCATGCGCCTAACACTCCCTGAGGTTGAGCTTTTATCCATTTTCCTTTTTTTAAAAAGAGTGTAAGTAAAACTTAACTCTTCATAATCTCTTCTTGAAACATTTGCCTGTTTTGAATTTTTTTGTCCATTCTCTACTTCAGCACAAATTTTTAGGGCAAGTTTCCTTTACAGCCCTGAGTCCTTGTGAATGTTAAGTGACCATTAGCTGTGACTTTAAAGCTGCTCTTGCAGGAAACGGCCACAAAGTGGCAGCATTTCTTCTTTACCAAATTTGGTTACTAGGGAAACAGAGCCTTAATGGAAGTGGTGTTGTAGGTTGTATATTAGAATGGAAAATGCCAGGAAAAAGCCCTTTAAGTTTATGTCTCATTACTCCTTGTCCATATTTGTAATTTACTTTTAATTTTTTATCCCAGCAAATTTGATTACAATGGTTTGTTTGTTCTCGGTGTGCAAGATGTGGTTCTTTCACACATATACAGGTATCTATTCTTCCTCGCATCCTTTTCCCATGTAGGTTATGACACAATGTTGAGTAGTCTTCTCCTGGTCTTCCGTACGTCTTTCCTGGTTATATATTTCACATGGTTTGTATATCTCTGTTAACCCCAATATGGTAATGTATCCAATCCTCATCCCTTTCTATTTGGCGAACCATAAGTTTTTTAATGAATCTGTTACCGCCTTTCTCTGTGGAAATATCTTCATTGGTATCAATTTTTAAGTAACTCCTAAAAGTGATATGATCGGATATGTGTCTTTTGCTTTCTCACTTACTACAGGTGGCGTGATTACTTCTAACTCATCTACGGTGCTGCAAATGGCATTGTTTCATTTTTTTCACTAGCGAATATTCTATCTGTACATGGAGGAGTTCTTTTTGTCCTCCTATCTGTTGGTAGACTTTATGTTTACTTCCATATCTTGGCTATTGTAATACTGTTCAATGCAGATTTGCCTGCCTGTGTCTGTCCAATTCTCTCTTCTTAGATTATAGGTGGAGGAGTGGGCCTGCTGGATCATATGGTAGCGCAATGTTTACCTTTTTAAGGCACCTCCATTCTGTTCTCATTGGTGGTCCTTTCCAGCTTACGTCCCCCTTGAAGTTGAGGGTATGCATTTCTCCACAACACCTTCAGCATTTATTGTTTGTAGTTTTCTTGCTGATGGTTATTCTGACAAGTGTGAGCTGATACCTCTTTGTGATTGAATTCGCATGTGCCCCATGATCCGTTGAAATTGAGCTGGAAGGCATGTCCTTTTTATTTTTCAAGCTGTGATTACCCCTTAGTTCTTCAAAGTGTTCTCTTAAAGTATGTGTCACATTTTGAAATGTTTTGGCCATTACCTCCCTGAAGACATTTTGAGGGCAGGTTTCATTTACAGTTGTGCAGTACTTCTTCCTATGAAATGACCATTAGCACAGGCTTTAAAACTGCTTGTGCAGGTAACTGCCAGAGGGCGGCAGCCTTTCTATGTTCCCCACCCTGGTAACTAGGGAAAAGCCCTTGCGGCCTGTGGTGTTTCTCGGTTATAAATTAGAGTGGAGTGTGCCCAGACAAACCCACACAAGCTGATGTCTCCTTACTTTTGTTTGATTTTTAAATTTAATTTTTATTTTTTATTGGAGTAATTTTCCACTGTGTACGTGGACCACTTCTTCTTTGTGCATTCCTCGGTTGATGGACATTTTCATGGCTTCCAAGTTTTGGCTATGGTAAATATTGTTGGAGTGCAGGATTGCCAGCCTGTGACTTTTTGATTCTCATTTTCTCAGGTGATAGGCCCAGCAGTGGGTGTGATTGACTGACTGGTAGCACCGTTTTTCCCTTTTCAAGCACTTTCTTTGTGTTTTCATTCGTGGCACTTAGCACGTCACCCTTAGAATCGAGGGTACACATTTCTCCTCAATCGCTTCAGCATTTATTGTTTGCAGCATTTATGCTAATGGCCCTACTGGCTCCTGTGAGCTGATAGGGTTTTGTAATTTGGGTTTGCATGTCTTTGAAAATTCGTAAAACTCATCATTTTTCTCCGCGGTTTTCTTTTCTGTTAAAAAAAGGAAACAATTGGGAGTACAATATAACTCTTGATATTGTCTTCTTGGAAGGCTGCCCTCTTTTGAATTTTTTGTTCGATCTTCACCTCAGACTTTTTTTAGAGAGCAGGTGTCATTTACCAAACTGCAAGTTTGGTGAATATTTAGTGACCTTTAGCAAGGGTTTTAAATCTCCTGTTGTGGGAAGTGGCCTGAAGCAGGCAGCATTTCTCCATTCCCAAATCTGGGTAGTAGGGCAGCAGAGCCTTTCTGGAAGTCGTGTTCCTAGGTTGTAAATTACATTGGAATGTGCATGGAGAAAGCCCCATAAGTTTATTCTCATTATTTCTTCTTGGTTTTAATTTTTTTTAATTGGGGTAAAGCTTAGAATATTGTTTGTCCGAAGTGTACACAATCTGGTTCATTTGTACATTATATTTGTCTATTCAAGTACAGATGCTCTTCCCATGTAAAATGTTACTGAGGGTTCTTCAGACCTCCCTTGCTATATGGTCGGTCTTTTTGTGATATGTATATAATATGTGTTTGTATACATATAGTAACACTAATCTTAATTTATCCATTCCCCCACCTTTCGTTTTAGATGAGCATAGTTTGTTTTCTAAATCTGTGAGTGTCTTTCTCTGCGGAAATATGTTCATTTGTGTCAGTTATTAGATAACGCCTATAAGTGATATCATAGAATACAGGTCTTTTGCTTTCCAACTTACCTCATCTTTCGTGATTATCTCCAGACTCATTTGTGGTGCCTCAAATAGCAATGGTTCATTGTCTTCCATGGCTAATATTCCATTGTGTATATGGACCATTTCTTCTTTATCCATTTACCTGTTGTTGGACATTTTGATTGCTTCACTGTCTTGGATATTGTGAATAAGGCTGCACTGCAGCTTTTGCGGCCTGTGTCTTCTCGATTCTTGTCTTCTCAGGTGAGAGGTCCAATGGTGCCCCTGCTGGATTGAATGGTACCTCCATTTTTACTTCTAAACACAGCTGCTTTCTGTTCTCACTATTGGCTGTTACCCCTTTATGTCTCACCAGCAGGTAGGGGGTACACAGTTCTCTAAAACCCCTTCAGCATTTATTGTTTGTAGACATTTTGCTGATGGTCAGTCGACTGGTGTAAGTTGAAACTTTTTGTAGATTAGATTCCATGCGCCTAACACTCCCTGAGGTTGAGCTTTTATCCATTTTCCTTTTTTTAAAAAGAGTGTAAGTAAAACTTAACTCTTCATAATCTCTTCTTGAAACATTTGCCTGTTTTGAATTTTTTTGTCCATTCTCTACTTCAGCACAAATTTTTAGGGCAAGTTTCCTTTACAGCCCTGAGTCCTTGTGAATGTTAAGTGACCATTAGCTGTGACTTTAAAGCTGCTCTTGCAGGAAACGGCCACAAAGTGGCAGCATTTCTCCTTTACCAAATTTGGTTACTAGGGAAACAGAGCCTTAATGGAAGTGGTGTTGTAGGTTGTATATTAGAATGGAAAATGCCAGGAAAAAGCCCTTTAAGTTTATGTCTCATTACTTCTTGTCCATATTTGTAATTTACTTTTAATTTTTTATCCCAGCAAATTTGATTACAATGGTTTGTTTGTTCTAGGTGTGCAAGATGTGGTTCTTTCACACATATACAGGTATCTATTCTTCCTCGCATCCTTTTCCCATGTAGGTTATGACACAATGTTGAGTAGTCTTCTCCTGTTCTTCCGTACGTCTTTCCTGGTTATATATTTCACATGGTTTGTATATCTCTGTTAACCCCAATATGGTAATGTATCCAATCCTCATCCCTTTCTATTTGGTGAACCATATGTTTTTTAATGAATCTGTGATTGCCTTTCTCTGTGGAAATATCTTCATTGGTATCAATTTTTAAGTAACTCCTAAAAGTGATATGATAGGATATGTGGCTTTTGCTTTCTCACTTACTACAGGTGGCGTGATTACGTCTAGACTCATCTATGGTGCTGCAAATGGCATTGTTTCATTTTTTTCACTAGCGAATATTCCAGTTGTACATGGAGGAGTTCTTCTTTGTCCTCCCATCTGTTGGTAGACTTTTGTTTACTTCCATATCTTGGCTATTGTAATACTGTGCAATGCAGATTTGCCTGCCTGTGTCTTTCCAATTCTCTCTTCTTAGATTATAGGTGGAGGAGTGGGCCTGCTGGATCATATGGTAGCTCAATGTTTACCTTTTTAAGGCACCTCCATTCTGTTCTCATTGGTGGTCCTTTCCAACTTACGTCCCACTTGAAGTTGAGGGTATGCATTTTTCCACAACACCTTCAGCATTTATTGTTTGTAGTTTTCTTGCTGATGGTTATTCTGACAAGTGTGAGCTGATACCTCTTTGTGTTTCAATTCGCATGTGCCTCATAATCCGTTGAAATTGAGCTTGAAGGCATGTCCTTTTTATTTTTCAAGCTGTGATTACCCCTTAGTTCTTCAAAGTGTTCTCTTAAAGTATGTGTCACATTTTGAAGTGTTTTGGCCATTACCTCCCTGAAGACATTTTGAGGGCAGGTTTCATTTACAGTTCTGCAGTACTTGTTCCTATGAAATGACCATTAGCACAGGCTTTAAAACTGCTTTTGCAGGAAACTGCCAGAGGGCGGCAGCCTTTCTATGTTCCCCACCCTGGTAACTAGGGAAAAGCCCTTGCTGCCTGTGGTGTTTCTCGGTTATAAATTAGAGTGGAGTGTGCCCGGACAAACCCACACAAGCTGATGTCTCCTTACTTTTGTTGGATTTTTAAATTTAATTTTTATTTTTTATTGGAGTAATTTTCCACTGTGTACGTGGACCACTTCTTCTTTGTGCATTCCTTGGTTGATGGACATTTTCATTGCT
Organism: Balaenoptera physalus; assembly: GCF_965194825.1. Lineage (NCBI taxonomy): Eukaryota > Metazoa > Chordata > Mammalia > Artiodactyla > Balaenopteridae > Balaenoptera > Balaenoptera physalus. The sequence goes on along the minus strand of NW_028124784.1, from coordinate 4,072 downwards.
TCCAGGTGTTGGCTATGGTAAATATTGTTGGAGTGCAGGATTGCCAGCCTGTGACTTTTTGATTCTCATTTTCTCAGGTGATAGGCCCAGCAGTGGGTGTGATTGACTGACTGGTAGCACCGTTTTTCCCTTTTCAAGCACTTTCTTTGTTTTTTCATTCGTGGCACTTAGCACGTCCCCCTTAGAATCGAGGGTACACATTTCTCCTCAATCGCTTCAGCATTTATTGTTTGCAGCATTTATGCTAATGGCCCTACTGGCTCCTGTGAGCTGATAGGGTTTTGTAATTTGGGTTTGCATGTCTTTGAAAATTCGTAAAACTCATCATTTTTCTCCGCGGTTTTCTTTTCTGTTAAAAAAAGGAAACAATTGGGAGTACAATATAACTCTTGATATTGTCTTCTTGGAAGGCTGCCCTCTTTTGAATTTTTTGTTCGATCTTCACCTCAGACTTTTTTTAGAGAGCAGGTGTCATTTACCAAACTGCAAGTTTGGTGAATATTTAGTGACCTTTAGCAAGGGTTTTAAATCTCCTGTTGTGGGAAGTGGCCTGAAGCAGGCAGCATTTCTCCATTCCCAAATCTGGGTAGTAGGGCAGCAGAGCCTTTCTGGAAGTCGTGTTCCTAGGTTGTAAATTACATTGGAATGTGCATGGAGAAAGCCCCATAAGTTTATGTCTCATTATTTCTTCTTGGTTTTAATTTTTTTTAATTGGGGTAAAGCTTAGAATATTGTTTGTCCGAGGTGTACACAATCTGGTTCATTTGTACATTATATTTGTCTATTCAAGTACAGATGCTCTTCCCATGTAAAATGTTACTGAGGGTTCTTCAGACCTCCCTTGCTATATGGTCGGTCTTTTTGTGATATGTATATAATATGTGTTTGTATACATATAGTAACACTAATCTTAATTTATCCATTCCCCCACCTTTCGTTTTAGATGAGCATAGTTTGTTTTCTAAATCTGTGAGTGTCTTTCTCTGCGGAAATATGTTCATTTGTGTCGGTTATTAGATAACGCCTATAAGTGATATCATAGAATACAGGTCTTTTGCTTTCCAACTTACCTCATCTTTCGTGATTATCTCCAGACTCATTTGTGGTGCCTCAAATAGCAATGGTTCATTGTCTTCCATGGCTAATATTCCATTGTGTATATGGACCATTTCTTCTTTATCCATTTACCTGTTGTTGGACATTTTGATTGCTTCACTGTCTTGGATATTGTGAATAAGGCTGCACTGCAGCTTTTGCGGCCTGTGTCTTCTCGATTCTTGTCTTCTCAGGTGAAAGGTCCAATGGTGCCCCTGCTGGATTGAATGGTACCTCCATTTTTACTTTTAAACACAGCTGCTTTCTGTTCTCACTATTGGCTGTTACCCCTTTATGTCTCACCAGCAGGTAGGGGGTACACAGTTCTCTAAAACCCCTTCAGCATTTATTGTTTGTAGACATTTTGCTGATGGTCAGTCGACTGGTGTAAGTTGAAACTTTTTGTAGATTAGATTCCATGCGCCTAACACTCCCTGAGGTTGAGCTTTTATCCATTTTCCTTTTTTTAAAAAGAGTGTAAGTAAAACTTAACTCTTCATAATCTCTTCTTGAAACATTTGCCTGTTTTGAATTTTTTTGTCCATTCTCTACTTCAGCACAAATTTTTAGGGCAAGTTTCCTTTACAGCCCTGAGTCCTTGTGAATGTTAAGTGACCATTAGCTGTGACTTTAAAGCTGCTCTTGCAGGAAACGGCCACAAAGTGGCAGCATTTCTCCTTTACCAAATTTGGTTACTAGGGAAACAGAGCCTTAATGGAAGTGGTGTTGTAGGTTGTATATTAGAATGGAAAATGCCAGGAAAAAGCCCTTTAAGTTTATGTCTCATTACTTCTTGTCCATATTTGTAATTTACTTTTAATTTTTTATCCCAGCAAATTTGATTACAATGGTTTGTTTGTTCTCGGTGTGCAAGATGTGGTTCTTTCACACATATACAGGTATCTATTCTTCCTCGCATCCTTTTCCCATGTAGGTTATGACACAATGTTGAGTAGTCTTCTCCTGGTCTTCCGTACGTCTTTCCTGGTTATATATTTCACATGGTTTGTATATCTCTGTTAACCCCAATATGGTAATGTATCCAATCCTCATCCCTTTCTATTTGGTGAACCATAAGTTTTTTAATGAATCTGTGATTGCCTTTCTCTGTGGAAATATCTTCATTGGTATCAATTTTTAAGTAACTCCTAAAAGTGATATGATAGGATATGTGGCTTTTGCTTTCTCACTTACTACAGGTGGCGTGATTACGTCTAGACTCATCTATGGTGCTGCAAATGGCATTGTTTCATTTTTTTCACTAGCGAATATTCCAGTTGTACAGTGAGGAGTTCTTCTTTGTCCTCCCATCTGTTGGTAGACTTTTGTTTACTTCCATATCTTGGCTATTGTAATATTGTGCAATGCAGATTTGCCTGCCTGTGTCTTTCCAATTCTCTCTTCTTAGATTATAGGTGGAGGAGTGGGCCTGCTGGATCATATGGTAGCTCAATGTTTACCTTTTTAAGGCACCTCCATTCTGTTCTCATTGGTGGTCCTTTCCAAATTACGTCCCACTTGAAGTTGAGGGTATGCATTTTTCCACAACACCTTCAGCATTTATTGTTTGTAGTTTTCTTGCTGATGGTTACTCTGACAAGTGTGAGCTGATACCTCTTTGTGGTTGAATTCGCATGTGCCTCATAATCCGTTGAAATTGAGCTTGAAGGCATGTCCTTTTTATTTTTCAAGCTGTGATTACCCCTTAGTTCTTCAAAGTGTTCTCTTAAAGTATGTGTCACAATTTGAAATGTTTTGGCCATTACCTCCCTGAAGACATTTTGAGGGCAGGTTTCATTTACAGTTCTGCAGTACTTGTTCTTATGAAATGACCGTTAGCACAGGCTTTAAGGCTGCTTTTGCAGGTAACTGCCAGAGGGCGGCAGCCTTTTTATGTTCCCCACCCTGGTAACTAGGGAAAAGCCCTTGCGGCCTGTGGTGTTTCTCGATTATAAATTAGAGTGGACTGTGCCCAGACAAACTCAAACAAGCTGATGTCTCCTTGCTTTTGTTGGATTTTTAATTTTGATTTTTATTTTTTATTGGAGTAATTTCCCACTGTGTACGTGGACCACTTCTACTTTGTGCATTCCTCGGTGGATGGACATTTTCATTGCTTCCAAGTGTTGGCTATGGTAAATATTGTTGGAGTGCAGGATTGCCAGCCTGTGACTTTTTGATTCTCATTTTCTCAGGTGATAGGCCCAGCAGTGGGTGTGATTGACTGACTGGTAGCACCGTTTTTCCCTTTCCAAGCACCTTCTTTGTGTTTTCATTCCTGGCACTTAGCACGTCCGCCTTAGAATCGAGGGTACACATTTCTCCTCAATCGCTTCAGCATTTATTGTTTGCAGCATTTATGCTAATGGCCCTACTGGCTCCTGTGAGCTGATAGGGTTTTGTAATTTGGGTTTGCATGTCTTTGAAAATTCGTAAAACTCATCATTTTTCTCCGCGGTTTTCTTTTCTGTTAAAAAAAGGAAACAATTGGGAGTACAATATAACTCTTGATATTGTCTTCTTGGAAGGCTGCCCTCTTTTGAATTTTTTGTTCGATCTTCACCTCAGACTTTTTTTAGAGAGCAGGTGTCATTTACCAAACTGCAAGTTTGGTGAATATTTAGTGACCTTTAGCAAGGGTTTTAAATCTCCTGTTGTGGGAAGTGGCCTGAAGCAGGCAACATTTCTCCATTCCCAAATCTGGGTAATAGGGCAGCAGAGCCTTTCTGGAAGTCGTGTTCCTAGGTTGTAAATTACATTGGAATGTGCATGGAGAAAGCCCCATAAGTTTATGTCTCATTATTTCTTCTTGGTTTTAATTTTTTTTTAATTGGGGTAAAGCTTAGAATATTGTTTGTCCTAGGTGAACACAATCTGGTTCATTTGTACATTATATATATCTATTCAAGTACAGATCCTCTTCCCATGTAAAATGTTAACAGAGGGTTCCGCAGACCTCCCTTGCTATATGGTCGGT
>NW_028124785.1:0-94570 GCF_965194825.1 Balaenoptera physalus | reverse complement strand
TGTGGAAACATGTGGCCTGGGATCATGACTGAGGTTTGATGGTGGAACACTCTGGCCTGGCAAAATGACTGAGGCTTGATTCTGGAACCCTGTGGCTCGGGAACATGAGAACAGTTTGATTCTGGAACCCTGTGGCCTTTAACATGACATCGGTGGATTCTGGAACCCTGTGGCCTGGGAACATGAGAACGGTTTGATTCTGGAACCCTGTGGCCTGGGAACATGAGTGAGGATTGATGGTGGAACCCTGTGGCCTGGCAACATGACTGAGGTTTGATACTGGAAGACTGTGGCCAGGAAACATGATATCGGGTTGATTCTGGAAACTTCTGTCCTGGGAACAAGACTGAGGTTTGATTCTGGAACCCTGTGTCCTGGGAATATGACAAAGGTTTGTTGCTGGAAGCCTGTTCCCTGGGTACATGACTGAGGTTTGATTCTGGACACCTGTGTCCTGGGAACATGAGTGATGTTTGATTGTTGAAACCTGTGGCCTGCGAACATGACTCAGGTTTGATTCTGGAACCATGTGTCCTGGGAATATGACTGAGGTTTGATTCTGGAAACCTTTGGCCTGAGAAAATGACTGAGGTTTCATTGTGGAAACATGTGGCCTGGGATCATGACTGAGGTTTGATGGTGGAACACTCTGGCCTGGCAAAATGACTGAGGCTTGATTCTGGAACCCTGTGGCCCGGGAACGTGACTGAGGTTTGATGGCAGAAACCTGTGGCCTGGCAACATGACTGACGTTTGATTCTGGATCCCTGTGGCCTGGGAACATGACTGAGGCGTGATTCTGGAAAACTGTGGCCTGGGAACATGACATCTGTTTAGATTGTGGAATACTGTGCCCCGGGAACCTGACTGAGCCTTGGTTCTGAAACCCTGTGGACTGGGAACATGACTGAGGTTTTATTCTGGAACCCTGTAGCCTGGGAACATAACTGAGGATTGATTCTGGAACCCTGTGGCCTGGGAACATGATACCGGTGGATTCTGGAACCCTGGGGACTGGGCATGTGACATCTGTTTAGATTGTGGACTACTGTGCCCCGGGAACCTGACTGAGCCTTGGTTCTGGAACCCTGTGGATTGGGAACATGACTGAGGTTTTATTCTAGAACCCTGTAGCCTGGAAACATAACTGAGGATTGATTCTCGAACCCTGTGGCCTGGGAACATGACATCGGTGGATTCTAGAACCCTGTGGCCTGGGAACATGTCTGAGGTTTGATGGTGGAAACCTGTGGCTTGGCAACATGACTAAGGTTTGATTCTGGAAGACTGTGGCCAGGAAGCATGATATCTGGTTGATTCTGGAAACTTGTGTCCTGGGAACATGACTGAGGTTTGTTTCTGGAAGCCTGTGCCCTGGGAACATGACTGAGGTTTGATTCTGGACCCCTGTGTCCTGGGAACATGACTGAGGTTTGATGGTTGAAACCTGTGGCCCGCGAACATGACTCAGGTTTGATTCTGGAACCATGTGTCCTGGGAACATGACTGAGGTTTGATTTTGGAAACCTTTGGCCTGGGAAAATGACTGAGGTTTCATTGTGGAAACATGTGGCCTGGGATCATGACTGAGGTTTGATGGTGGAACACTCTGGCCTGGCAAAATGACTGAGGCTTGATTCTGGAACCCTGTGGCCCGGGAACATGAGAACGGTTTGATTCTGGAACCCTGTGGCCTTTACCATGACATCGGTGGATTCTGGAACCCTGTGGCCTGGGAACATGAGAACGGTTTGATTCTGGAACCCTGTGGCCTGGGAACATGAGTGAGGATTGATGGTGGAACCCTGTGGCCTGGCAACATGACTGAGGTTTGATACTGGAAGACTGTGGCCAGGAAACATGATATCGGGTTGATTCTGGAAACTTCTGTCCTGGGAACAAGACTGAGGTTTGATTCTGGAACCCTGTGTCCTGGGAATATGACAAAGGTTTGTTGCTGGAAGCCTGTTCCCTGGGTACATGACTGAGGTTTGATTCTGGACACCTGTGTCCTGGGAACATGACTGAGGTTTGATGGTTGAAACCTGTGACCCGCGAACATGACTCAGGTTTGATTCTGGAACCATGTGTCCTGGGAACATGACTGAGGTTTGATTTTGGAAACCTTTGGCCTGGGAAAATGACTGAGGTTTCATTGTGGAAACATGTGGCCTGGGATCATGACTGAGGTTTGATGGTGGAACACTCTGGCCTGGCAAAATGACTGAGGCTTGATTCTGGAACCCTGTGGCCCGGAAACATGAGAACGGTTTGATTCTGGAACCCTGTGGCCTTTAACATGACATCGGTGGATTCTGGAACCCTGTGGCCTGGGAACATGAGAACGGTTTGATTCTGGAACCCTGTGGCCTGGGAACATGAGTGAGGATTGATGGTGGAACCCTGTGGCCTGGCAACATGACTGAGGTTTGATACTGGAAGACTGTGGCCAGGAAACATGATATCGGGTTGATTCTGGAAACTTCTGTCCTGGGAACAAGACTGAGGTTTGATTCTGGAACCCTGTGTCCTGGGAATATGACAAAGGTTTGTTGCTGGAAGCCTGTTCCCTGGGTACATGACTGAGGTTTGATTCTGGACACCTGTGTCCTGGGAACATGAGTGATGTTTGATTGTTGAAACCTGTGGCCTGCGAACATGACTCAGGTTTGATTCTGGAACCATGTGTCCTGGGAATATGACTGAGGTTTGATTCTGGAAACCTTTGGCCTGAGAAAATGACGGAGGTTTCATTGTGGAAACATGTGGCCTGGGATCATGACTGAGGTTTGATGGTGGAACACTCTGGCCTGGCAAAATGACTGAGGCTTGATTCTGGAACCCTGTGGCCCGGGAACGTGACTGAGGTTTGATGGCAGAAACCTGTGGCCTGGCAACATGACTGACGTTTGATTCTGGATCCCTGTGGCCTGGGAACATGACTGAGGCGTGATTCTGGAAAACTGTGGCCTGGGAACATGACATCTGTTTAGATTGTGGAATACTGTGCCCCGGGAACCTGACTGAGCCTTGGTTCTGAAACCCTGTGGACTGGGAACATGACTGAGGTTTTATTCTGGAACCCTGTAGCCTGGGAACATAACTGAGGATTGATTCTGGAACCCTGTGGCCTGGGAACATGATACCGGTGGATTCTGGAACCCTGGGGACTGGGCATGTGACATCTGTTTAGATTGTGGAATACTGTGCCCCGGGAACCTGACTGAGCCTTGGTTCTGGAACCCTGTGGATTGGGAACATGACTGAGGTTTCATTCTAGAACCCTGTAGCCTGGAAACATAACTGAGGATTGATTCTCGAACCCTGTGGCCTGGGAACATGACATCGGTGGATTCTAGAACCCTGTGTCCTGGGAACATGTCTGAGGTTTGATGGTGGAAACCTGTGGCTTGGCAACATGACTAAGGTTTGATTCTGGAAGACTGTGGCCAGGAAGCATGATATCTGGTTGATTCTGGAAACTTGTGTCCTGGGAACATGACTGAGGTTTGTTTCTGGAAGCCTGTGCCCTGGGAACATGACTGAGGTTTGATTCTGGACACCTGTGTCCTGGGAACATGACTGAGGTTTGATGGTTGAAACCTGTGGCCCGCGAACATGACTCAGGTTTGATTCTGGAACCATGTGTCCTGGGAACATGACTGAGGTTTGATTTTGGAAACCTTTGGCCTGGGAAAATGACTGAGGTTTCATTGTGGAAACATGTGGCCTGGGATCATGACTGAGGTTTGATGGTGGAACACTCTGGCCTGGCAAAATGACTGAGGCTTGATTCTGGAACCCTGTGGCTCGGGAACATGAGAACGGTTTGATTCTGGAACCCTGTGGCCTTTAACATGACATCGGTGGATTCTGGAACCCTGTGGCCTGGGAACATGAGAACGGTTTGATTCTGGAACCCTGTGGCCTGGGAACATGAGTGAGGATTGATGGTGGGACCCTGTGGCCTGGCAACATGACTGAGGTTTGATACTGGAAGACTGTGGCCAGGAAACATGATATCGGGTTGATTCTGGAAACTTCTGTCCTGGGAACAAGACTGAGGTTTGATTCTGGAACCCTGTGTCCTGGGAATATGACAAAGGTTTGTTGCTGGAAGCCTGTTCCCTGGGTACGTGACTGAGGTTTGATTCTGGACACCTGTGTCCTGGGAACATGAGTGATGTTTCATTGTTGAAACCTGTGGCCTGCGAACATGACTCAGGTTTGATTCTGGAACCATGTGTCCTGGGAATATGACTGAGGTTTGATTCTGGAAACCTTTGGCCTGAGAAAATGACTGAGGTTTCATTGTGGAAACATGTGGCCTGGGATCATGACTGAGGTTTGATGGTGGAACACTCTGGCCTGGCAAAATGACTGAGGCTTGATTCTGGAACCCTGTGGCCCGGGAACGTGACTGAGGTTTGATGGCAGAAACCTGTGGCCTGGCAACATGACTGACGTTTGATTCTGGATCCCTGTGGCCTGGGAACATGACTGAGGCGTGATTCTGGAAAACTGTGGCCTGGGAACATGACATCTGTTTAGATTGTGGAATACTGTGCCCCGGGAACCTGACTGAGCCTTGGTTCTGAAACCCTGTGGACTGGGAACATGTCTGAGGTTTTATTCTGGAACCCTGTAGCCTGGGAACATAACTGAGGATTGATTCTGGAACCCTGTGGCCTGGGAACATGATACCGGTGGATTCTGGAACCCTGGGGACTGGGCATGTGACATCTGTTTAGATTGTGGACTACTGTGCCCCGGGAACCTGACTGAGCCTTGGTTCTGGAACCCTGTGGATTGGGAACATGACTGAGGTTTTATTCTAGAACCCTGTAGCCTGGAAACATAACTGAGGATTGATTCTCGAACCCTGTGGCCTGGGAACATGACATCGGTGGATTCTAGAACCCTGTGGCCTGGGAACATGTCTGAGGTTTGATGGTGGAAACCTGTGGCTTGGCAACATGACTAAGGTTTGATTCTGGAAGACTGTGGCCAGGAAGCATGATATCTGGTTGATTCTGGAAACTTGTGTCCTGGGAACATGACTGAGGTTTGTTTCTGGAAGCCTGTGCCCTGGGAACATGACTGAGGTTTGATTCTGGACCCCTGTGTCCTGGGAACATGACTGAGGTTTGATGGTTGAAACCTGTGGCCCGCGAACATGACTCAGGTTTGATTCTGGAACCATGTGTCCTGGGAACATGACTGAGGTTTGATTTTGGAAACCTTTGGCCTGGGAAAATGACTGAGGTTTCATTGTGGAAACATGTGGCCTGGGATCATGACTGAGGTTTGATGGTGGAACACTCTGGCCTGGCAAAATGACTGAGGCTTGATTCTGGAACCCTGTGGCTCGGGAACATGAGAACAGTTTGATTCTGGAACCCTGTGGCCTTTAACATGACATCGGTGGATTCTGGAACCCTGTGGCCTGGGAACATGAGAACGGTTTGATTCTGGAACCCTGTGGCCTGGGAACATGAGTGAGGATTGATGGTGGAACCCTGTGGCCTGGCAACATGACTGAGGTTTGATACTGGAAGACTGTGGCCAGGAAACATGATATCGGGTTGATTCTGGAAACTTCTGTCCTGGGAACAAGACTGAGGTTTGATTCTGGAACCCTGTGTCCTGGGAATATGACAAAGGTTTGTTGCTGGAAGCCTGTTCCCTGGGTACATGACTGAGGTTTGATTCTGGACACCTGTGTCCTGGGAACATGAGTGATGTTTGATTGTTGAAACCTGTGGCCTGCGAACATGACTCAGGTTTGATTCTGGAACCATGTGTCCTGGGAATATGACTGAGGTTTGATTCTGGAAACCTTTGGCCTGAGAAAATGACTGAGGTTTCATTGTGGAAACATGTGGCCTGGGATCATGACTGAGGTTTGATGGTGGAACACTCTGGCCTGGCAAAATGACTGAGGCTTGATTCTGGAACCCTGTGGCCCGGGAACGTGACTGAGGTTTGATGGCAGAAACCTGTGGCCTGGCAACATGACTGACGTTTGATTCTGGATCCCTGTGGCCTGGGAACATGACTGAGGCGTGATTCTGGAAAACTGTGGCCTGGGAACATGACATCTGTTTAGATTGTGGAATACTGTGCCCCGGGAACCTGACTGAGCCTTGGTTCTGAAACCCTGTGGACTGGGAACATGACTGAGGTTTTATTCTGGAACCCTGTAGCCTGGGAACATAACTGAGGATTGATTCTGGAACCCTGTGTCCTGGGAACATGATACCGGTGGATTCTGGAACCCTGGGGACTGGGCATGTGACATCTGTTTAGATTGTGGACTACTGTGCCCCGGGAACCTGACTGAGCCTTGGTTCTGGAACCCTGTGGATTGGGAACATGACTGAGGTTTTATTCTAGAACCCTGTAGCCTGGAAACATAACTGAGGATTGATTCTCGAACGCTGTGGCCTGGGAACATGACATCGGTGGATTCTAGAACCCTGTGGCCTGGGAACATGTCTGAGGTTTGATGGTGGAAACCTGTGGCTTGGCAACATGACTAAGGTTTGATTCTGGAAGACTGTGGCCAGGAAGCATGATATCTGGTTGATTCTGGAAACTTGTGTACTGGGAACATGACTGAGGTTTGTTTCTGGAAGCCTGTGCCCTGGGAACATGACTGAGGTTTGATTCTGGACCCCTGTGTCCTGGGAACATGACTGAGGTTTGATGGTTGAAACCTGTGGCCCGCGAACATGACTCAGGTTTGATTCTGGAACCATGTGTCCTGGGAACATGACTGAGGTTTGATTTTGGAAACCTTTGGCCTGGGAAAATGACTGAGGTTTCATTGTGGAAACATGTGGCCTGGGATCATGACTGAGGTTTGATGGTGGAACACTCTGGCCTGGCAAAATGACTGAGGCTTGATTCTGGAACCCTGTGGCTCGGGAACATGAGAACAGTTTGATTCTGGAACCCTGTGGCCTTTAACATGACATCGGTGGATTCTGGAACCCTGTGGCCTGGGAACATGAGAACGGTTTGATTCTGGAACCCTGTGGCCTGGGAACATGAGTGAGGATTGATGGTGGAACCCTGTGGCCTGGCAACATGACTGAGGTTTGATACTGGAAGACTGTGGCCAGGAAACATGATATCGGGTTGATTCTGGAAACTTCTGTCCTGGGAACAAGACTGAGGTTTGATTCTGGAACCCTGTGTCCTGGGAATATGACAAAGGTTTGTTGCTGGAAGCCTGTTCCCTGGGTACATGACTGAGGTTTGATTCTGGACACCTGTGTCCTGGGAACATGAGTGATGTTTGATTGTTGAAACCTGTGGCCTGCGAACATGACTCAGGTTTGATTCTGGAACCATGTGTCCTGGGAATATGACTGAGGTTTGATTCTGGAAACCTTTGGCCTGAGAAAATGACTGAGGTTTCATTGTGGAAACATGTGGCCTGGGATCATGACTGAGGTTTGATGGTGGAACACTCTGGCCTGGCAAAATGACTGAGGCTTGATTCTGGAACCCTGTGGCCCGGGAACGTGACTGAGGTTTGATGGCAGAAACCTGTGGCCTGGCAACATGACTGACGTTTGATTCTGGATCCCTGTGGCCTGGGAACATGACTGAGGCGTGATTCTGGAAAACTGTGGCCTGGGAACATGACATCTGTTTAGATTGTGGAATACTGTGCCCCGGGAACCTGACTGAGCCTTGGTTCTGAAACCCTGTGGACTGGGAACATGACTGAGGTTTTATTCTGGAACCCTGTAGCCTGGGAACATAACTGAGGATTGATTCTGGAACCCTGTGGCCTGGGAACATGATACCGGTGGATTCTGGAACCCTGGGGACTGGGCATGTGACATCTGTTTAGATTGTGGACTACTGTGCCCCGGGAACCTGACTGAGCCTTGGTTCTGGAACCCTGTGGATTGGGAACATGACTGAGGTTTTATTCTAGAACCCTGTAGCCTGGAAACATAACTGAGGATTGATTCTCGAACCCTGTGGCCTGGGAACATGACATCGGTGGATTCTAGAACCCTGTGGCCTGGGAACATGTCTGAGGTTTGATGGTGGAAACCTGTGGCTTGGCAACATGACTAAGGTTTGATTCTGGAAGACTGTGGCCAGGAAGCATGATATCTGGTTGATTCTGGAAACTTGTGTCCTGGGAACATGACTGAGGTTTGTTTCTGGAAGCCTGTGCCCTGGGAACATGACTGAGGTTTGATTCTGGACCCCTGTGTCCTGGGAACATGACTGAGGTTTGATGGTTGAAACCTGTGGCCCGCGAACATGACTCAGGTTTGATTCTGGAACCATGTGTCCTGGGAACATGACTGAGGTTTGATTTTGGAAACCTTTGGCCTGGGAAAATGACTGAGGTTTCATTGTGGAAACATGTGGCCTGGGATCATGACTGAGGTTTGATGGTGGAACACTCTGGCCTGGCAAAATGACTGAGGCTTGATTCTGGAACCCTGTGGCTCGGGAACATGAGAACGGTTTGATTCTGGAACCCTGTGGCCTTTAACATGACATCGGTGGATTCTGGAACCCTGTGGCCTGGGAACATGAGAACGGTTTGATTCTGGAACCCTGTGGCCTGGGAACATGAGTGAGGATTGATGGTGGAACCCTGTGGCCTGGCAACATGACTGAGGTTTGATACTGGAAGACTGTGGCCAGGAAACATGATATCGGGTTGATTCTGGAAACTTCTGTCCTGGGAACAAGACTGAGGTTTGATTCTGGAACCCTGTGTCCTGGGAATATGACAAAGGTTTGTTGCTGGAAGCCTGTTCCCTGGGTACATGACTGAGGTTTGATTCTGGACACCTGTGTCCTGGGAACATGAGTGATGTTTGATTGTTGAAACCTGTGGCCTGCGAACATGACTCAGGTTTGATTCTGGAACCATGTGTCCTGGGAATATGACTGAGGTTTGATTCTGGAAACCTTTGGCCTGAGAAAATGACTGAGGTTTCATTGTGGAAACATGTGGCCTGGGATCATGACTGAGGTTTGATGGTGGAACACTCTGGCCTGGCAAAATGACTGAGGCTTGATTCTGGAACCCTGTGGCCCGGGAACGTGACTGAGGTTTGATGGCAGAAACCTGTGGCCTGGCAACATGACTGACGTTTGATTCTGGATCCCTGTGGCCTGGGAACATGACTGAGGCGTGATTCTGGAAAACTGTGGCCTGGGAACATGACATCTGTTTAGATTGTGGAATACTGTGCCCCGGGAACCTGACTGAGCCTTGGTTCTGAAACCCTGTGGACTGGGAACATGACTGAGGTTTTATTCTGGAACCCTGTAGCCTGGGAACATAACTGAGGATTGATTCTGGAACCCTGTGGCCTGGGAACATGATACCGGTGGATTCTGGAACCCTGGGGACTGGGCATGTGACATCTGTTTAGATTGTGGACTACTGTGCCCCGGGAACCTGACTGAGCCTTGGTTCTGGAACCCTGTGGATTGGGAACATGACTGAGGTTTTATTCTAGAACCCTGTAGCCTGGAAACATAACTGAGGATTGATTCTCGAACCCTGTGGCCTGGGAACATGACATCGGTGGATTCTAAAACCCTGTGGCCTGGGAACATGTCTGAGGTTTGATGGTGGAAACCTGTGGCTTGGCAACATGACTAAGGTTTGATTCTGGAAGACTGTGGCCAGGAAGCATGATATCTGGTTGAATCTGGAAACTTGTGTCCTGGGAACATGACTGAGGTTTGTTTCTGGAAGCCTGTGCCCTGGGAACATGACTGAGGTTTGATTCTGGACACCTGTGTCCTGGGAACATGACTGAGGTTTGATGGTTGAAACCTGTGGCCCGCGAACATGACTCAGGTTTGATTCTGGAACCATGTGTCCTGGGAACATGACTGAGGTTTGATTTTGGAAACCTTTGGCCTGGGAAAATGACTGAGGTTTCATTGTGGAAACATGTGGCCTGGGATCATGACTGAGGTTTGATGGTGGAACACTCTGGCCTGGCAAAATGACTGAGGCTTGATTCTGGAACACTGTGGCTCGGGAACATGAGAACGGTTTGATTCTGGAACCCTGTGGCCTTTAACATGACATCGGTGGATTCTGGAACCCTGTGGCCTGGGAACATGAGAACGGTTTGATTCTGGAACCCTGTGGCCTGGGAACATGAGTGAGGATTGATGGTGGGACCCTGTGGCCTGGCAACATGACTGAGGTTTGATACTGGAAGACTGTGGCCAGGAAACATGATATCGGGTTGATTCTGGAAACTTCTGTCCTGGGAACAAGACTGAGGTTTGATTCTGGAACCCTGTGTCCTGGGAATATGACAAAGGTTTGTTGCTGGAAGCCTGTTCCCTGGGTACGTGACTGAGGTTTGATTCTGGACACCTGTGTCCTGGGAACATGAGTGATGTTTGATTGTTGAAACCTGTGGCCTGCGAACATGACTCAGGTTTGATTCTGGAACCATGTGTCCTGGGAATATGACTGAGGTTTGATTCTGGAAACCTTTGGCCTGAGAAAATGACTGAGGTTTCATTGTGGAAACATGTGGCCTGGGATCATGACTGAGGTTTGATGGTGGAACACTCTGGCCTGGCAAAATGACTGAGGCTTGATTCTGGAACCCTGTGGCCCGGGAACGTGACTGAGGTTTGATGGCAGAAACCTGTGGCCTGGCAACATGACTGACGTTTGATTCTGGATCCCTGTGGCCTGGGAACATGACTGAGGCGTGATTCTGGAAAACTGTGGCCTGGGAACATGACATCTGTTTAGATTGTGGAATACTGTGCCCCGGGAACCTGACTGAGCCTTGGTTCTGAAACCCTGTGGACTGGGAACATGACTGAGGTTTTATTCTGGAACCCTGTAGCCTGGGAACATAACTGAGGATTGATTCTGGAACCCTGTGGCCTGGGAACATGATACCGGTGGATTCTGGAACCCTGGGGACTGGGCATGTGACATCTGTTTAGATTGTGGACTACTGTGCCCCGGGAACCTGACTGAGCCTTGGTTCTGGAACCCTGTGGATTGGGAACATGACTGAGGTTTTATTCTAGAACCCTGTAGCCTGGAAACATAACTGAGGATTGATTCTCGAACCCTGTGGCCTGGGAACATGACATCGGTAGATTCTAGAACCCTGTGGCCTGGGAGCATGTCTGAGGTTTGATGGTGGAAACCTGTGGCTTGGCAACATGACTAAGGTTTGATTCTGGAAGACTGTGGCCAGGAAGCATGATATCTGGTTGATTCTGGAAACTTGTGTCCTGGGAACATGACTGAGGTTTGTTTCTGGAAGCCTGTGCCCTGGGAACATGACTGAGGTTTGATTCTGGACCCCTGTGTCCTGGGAACATGACTGAGGTTTGATGGTTGAAACCTGTGGCCCGCGAACATGACTCAGGTTTGATTCTGGAACCATGTGTCCTGGGAACATGACTGAGGTTTGATTTTGGAAACCTTTGGCCTGGGAAAATGACTGAGGTTTCATTGTGGAAACATGTGGCCTGGGATCATGACTGAGGTTTGATGGTGGAACACTCTGGCCTGGCAAAATGACTGAGGCTTGATTCTGGAAACCTGTGGCTCGGGAACATGAGAACGGTTTGATTCTGGAACCCTGTGGCCTTTAACATGACATCGGTGGATTCTGGAACCCTGTGGCCTGGGAACATGAGAACGGTTTGATTCTGGAACCCTGTGGCCTGGGAACATGAGTGAGGATTGATGGTGGAACCCTGTGGCCTGGCAACATGACTGAGGTTTGATACTGGAAGACTGTGGCCAGGAAACATGATATCGGGTTGATTCTGGAAACTTCTGTCCTGGGAACAAGACTGAGGTTTGATTCTGGAACCCTGTGTCCTGGGAATATGACAAAGGTTTGTTGCTGGAAGCCTGTTCCCTGGGTACATGACTGAGGTTTGATTCTGGACACCTGTGTCCTGGGAACATGAGTGATGTTTGATTGTTGAAACCTGTGGCCTGCGAACATGACTCAGGTTTGATTCTGGAACCATGTGTCCTGGGAATATGACTGAGGTTTGATTCTGGAAACCTTTGGCCTGAGAAAATGACTGAGGTTTCATTGTGGAAACATGTGGCCTGGGATCATGACTGAGGTTTGATGGTGGAACACTCTGGCCTGGCAAAATGACTGAGGCTTGATTCTGGAACCCTGTGGCCCGGGAACGTGACTGAGGTTTGATGGCAGAAACCTGTGGCCTGGCAACATGACTGACGTTTGATTCTGGATCCCTGTGGCCTGGGAACATGACTGAGGCGTGATTCTGGAAAACTGTGGCCTGGGAACATGACATCTGTTTAGATTGTGGAATACTGTGCCCCGGGAACCTGACTGAGCCTTGGTTCTGAAACCCTGTGGATTGGGAACATGACTGAGGTTTTATTCTGGAACCCTGTAGCCTGGGAACATAACTGAGGATTGATTCTGGAACCCTGTGGCCTGGGAACATGATACCGGTGGATTCTGGAACCCTGGGGACTGGGCATGTGACATCTGTTTAGATTGTGGACTACTGTGCCCCGGGAACCTGACTGAGCCTTGGTTCTGGAACCCTGTGGATTGGGAACATGACTGAGGTTTTATTCTAGAACCCTGTAGCCTGGAAACATAACTGAGGATTGATTCTCGAACCCTGTGGCCTGGGAACATGACATCGGTGGATTCTAAAACCCTGTGGCCTGGGAACATGTCTGAGGTTTGATGGTGGAAACCTGTGGCTTGGCAACATGACTAAGGTTTGATTCTGGAAGACTGTGGCCAGGAAGCATGATATCTGGTTGAATCTGGAAACTTGTGTCCTGGGAACATGACTGAGGTTTGTTTCTGGAAGCCTGTGCCCTGGGAACATGACTGAGGTTTGATTCTGGACACCTGTGTCCTGGGAACATGACTGAGGTTTGATGGTTGAAACCTGTGGCCCGCGAACATGACTCAGGTTTGATTCTGGAACCATGTGTCCTGGGAACATGACTGAGGTTTGATTTTAGAAACCTTTGGCCTGGGAAAATGACTGAGGTTTCATTGTGGAAACATGTGGCCTGGGATCATGACTGAGGTTTGATGGTGGAACACTCTGGCCCGGCAAAATGACTGAGGCTTGATTCTGGAACCCTGTGGCTCGGGAACATGAGAACGGTTTGATTCTGGAACCCTGTGGCCTTTAACATGACATCGGTGGATTCTGGAACCCTGTGGCCTGGGAACATGAGAACGGTTTGATTCTGGAACCCTGTGGCCTGGGAACACGAGTGAGGATTGATGGTCGAACCCTGTGGCCTGGCAACATGACTGAGGTTTGATACTGGAAGACTGTGGCCAGGAAACATGATATCGGGTTGATTCTGGAAACTTCTATCCTGGGAACAAGACTGAGGTTTGATTCTGGAACCCTGTGTCCTGGGAATATGACAAAGGTTTGTTGCTGGAAGCCTGTTCCCTGGGTACATGACTGAGGTTTGATTCTGGACACCTGTGTCCTGGGAACATGAGTGATGTTTGATTGTTGAAACCTGTGGCCTGCGAACATGACTCAGGTTTGATTCTGGAACCATGTGTCCTGGGAATATGACTGAGGTTTGATTCTGGAAACCTTTGGCCTGAGGAAATGACTGAGGTTTCATTGTGGAAACATGTGGCCTGGGATCATGACTGAGGTTTGATGGTGGAACACTCTGGCCTGGCAAAATGACTGAGGCTTGATTCTGGAACCCTGTGGCCCGGGAACGTGACTGAGGTTTGATGGCAGAAACCTGTGGCCTGGCAACATGACTGACGTTTGATTCTGGATCCCTGTTGCCTGGGAACATGACTGAGGCGTGATTCTGGAAAACTGTGGCCTGGGAACATGACATCTGTTTAGATTGTGGAATACTGTGCCCCGGGAACCTGACTGAGCCTTGGTTCTGAAACCCTGTGGACTGGGAACATGACTGAGGTTTTATTCTGGAACCCTGTAGCCTGGGAACATAACTGAGGATTGATTCTGGAACCCTGTGGCCTGGGAACATGATACCGGTGGATTCTGGAACCCTGGGGACTGGGCATGTGACATCTGTTTAGATTGTGGACTACTGTGCCCCGGGAACCTGACTGAGCCTTGGTTCTGGAACCCTGTGGATTGGGAACATGACTGAGGTTTTATTCTAGAACCCTGTAGCCTGGAAACATAACTGAGGATTGATTCTCGAACCCTGTGGCCTGGGAACATGACATCGGTGGATTCTAGAACCGTGTGGCCTGGGAACATGTCTGAGGTTTGATGGTGGAAACCTGTGGCTTGGCAACATGACTAAGGTTTGATTCTGGAAGACTGTGGCCAGGAAGCATGATATCTGGTTGATTCTGGAAACTTGTGTCCTGGGAACATGACTGAGGTTTGTTTCTGGAAGCCTGTGCCCTGGGAACATGACTGAGGTTTGATTCTGGACCCCTGTGTCCTGGGAACATGACTGAGGTTTGATGGTTGAAACCTGTGGCCCGCGAACATGACTCAGGTTTGATTCTGGAACCATGTGTCCTGGGAACATGACTGAGGTTTGATTTTGGAAACCTTTGGCCTGGGAAAATGACTGAGGTTTCATTGTGGAAACATGTGGCCTGGGATCATGACTGAGGTTTGATGGTGGAACACTCTGGCCTGGCAAAATGACTGAGGCTTGATTCTGGAACCCTGTGGCCCGGGAACATGAGAACGGTTTGATTCTGGAACCCTGTGGCCTTTACCATGACATCGGTGGATTCTGGAACCCTGTGGCCTGGGAACATGAGAACGGTTTGATTCTGGAACCCTGTGGCCTGGGAACATGAGTGAGGATTGATGGTGGAACCCTGTGGCCTGGCAACATGACTGAGGTTTGATACTGGAAGACTGTGGCCAGGAAACATGATATCGGGTTGATTCTGGAAACTTCTGTCCTGGGAACAAGACTGAGGTTTGATTCTGGAACCCTGTGTCCTGGGAATATGACAAAGGTTTGTTGCTGGAAGCCTGTTCCCTGGGTACATGACTGAGGTTTGATTCTGGACACCTGTGTCCTGGGAACATGAGTGATGTTTGATTGTTGAAACCTGTGGCCTGCGAACATGACTCAGGTTTGATTCTGGAACCATGTGTCCTGGGAATATGACTGAGGTTTGATTCTGGAAACCTTTGGCCTGAGAAAATGACGGAGGTTTCATTGTGGAAACATGTGGCCTGGGATCATGACTGAGGTTTGATGGTGGAACACTCTGGCCTGGCAAAATGACTGAGGCTTGATTCTGGAACCCTGTGGCCCGGGAACGTGACTGAGGTTTGATGGCAGAAACCTGTGGCCTGGCAACATGACTGACGTTTGATTCTGGATCCCTGTGGCCTGGGAACATGACTGAGGCGTGATTCTGGAAAACTGTGGCCTGGGAACATGACATCTGTTTAGATTGTGGAATACTGTGCCCCGGGAACCTGACTGAGCCTTGGTTCTGAAACCCTGTGGACTGGGAACATGACTGAGGTTTTATTCTGGAACCCTGTAGCCTGGGAACATAACTGAGGATTGATTCTGGAACCCTGTGGCCTGGGAACATGATACCTGTGGATTCTGGAACCCTGGGGACTGGGCATGTGACATCTGTTTAGATTGTGGACTACTGTGCCCCGGGAACCTGACTGAGCCTTGGTTCTGGAACCCTGTGGATTGGGAACATGACTGAGGTTTTATTCTAGAACCCTGTAGCCTGGAAACATAACTGAGGATTGATTCTCGAACCCTGTGGCCTGGGAACATGACATCGGGGGATTCTAGAACCCTGTGGCCTGGGAACATGTCTGAGGTTTGATGGTGGAAACCTGTGGCTTGGCAACATGACTAAGGTTTGATTCTGGAAGACTGTGGCCAGGAAGCATGATATCTGGTTGATTCTGGAAACTTGTGTCCTGGGAACATGACTGAGGTTTGTTTCTGGAAGCCTGTGCCCTGGGAACATGACTGAGGTTTGATTCTGGACCCCTGTGTCCTGGGAACATGACTGAGGTTTGATGGTTGAAACCTGTGGCCCGCGAACATGACTCAGGTTTGATTCTGGAACCATGTGTCCTGGGAACATGACTGAGGTTTGATTTTGGAAACCTTTGGCCTGGGAAAATGACTGAGGTTTCATTGTGGAAACATGTGGCCTGGGATCATGACTGAGGTTTGATGGTGGAACACTCTGGCCTGGCAAAATGACTGAGGCTTGATTCTGGAACCCTGTGGCTCGGGAACATGAGAACGGTTTGATTCTGGAACCCTGTGGCCTTTAACATGACATCGGTGGATTCTGGAACCCTGTGGCCTGGGAACATGAGAACGGTTTGATTCTGGAACCCTGTGGCCTGGGAACATGAGTGAGGATTGATGGTGGAACCCTGTGGCCTGGCAACATGACTGAGGTTTGATACTGGAAGACTGTGGCCAGGAAACATGATATCGGGTTGATTCTGGAAACTTCTGTCCTGGGAACAAGACTGAGGTTTGATTCTGGAACCCTGTGTCCTGGGAATATGACAAAGGTTTGTTGCTGGAAGCCTGTTCCCTGGGTACATGACTGAGGTTTGATTCTGGACACCTGTGTCCTGGGAACATGAGTGATGTTTGATTGTTGAAACCTGTGGCCTGCGAACATGACTCAGGTTTGATTCTGGAACCATGTGTCCTGGGAATATGACTGAGGTTTGATTCTGGAAACCTTTGGCCTGAGAAAATGACTGAGGTTTCATTGTGGAAACATGTGGCCTGGGATCATGACTGAGGTTTGATGGTGGAACACTCTGGCCTGGCAAAATGACTGAGGCTTGATTCTGGAACCCTGTGGCCCGGGAACGTGACTGAGGTTTGATGGCAGAAACCTGTGGCCTGGCAACATGACTGACGTTTGATTCTGGATCCCTGTGGCCTGGGAACATGACTGAGGCGTGATTCTGGAAAACTGTGGCCTGGGAACATGACATCTGTTTAGATTGTGGAATACTGTGCCCCGGGAACCTGACTGAGCCTTGGTTCTGAAACCCTGTGGACTGGGAACATGACTGAGGTTTTATTCTGGAACCCTGTAGCCTGGGAACATAACTGAGGATTGATTCTGGAACCCTGTGGCCTGGGAACATGATACCTGTGGATTCTGGAACCCTGGGGACTGGGCATGTGACATCTGTTTAGATTGTGGACTACTGTGCCCCGGGAACCTGACTGAGCCTTGGTTCTGGAACCCTGTGGATTGGGAACATGACTGAGGTTTTATTCTAGAACCCTGTAGCCTGGAAACATAACTGAGGATTGATTCTCGAACCCTGTGGCCTGGGAACATGACATCGGTGGATTCTAGAACCCTGTGGCCTGGGAACATGTCTGAGGTTTGATGGTGGAAACCTGTGGCTTGGCAACATGACTAAGGTTTGATTCTGGAAGACTGTGGCCAGGAAGCATGATATCTGGTTGATTCTGGAAACTTGTGTCCTGGGAACATGACTGAGGTGTGTTTCTGGAAGCCTGTGCCCTGGGAACATGACTGAGGTTTGATTCTGGACACCTGTGTCCTGGGAACATGACTGAGGTTTGATGGTTGAAACCTGTGGCCCGCGAACATGACTCAGGTTTGATTCTGGAACCATGTGTCCTGGGAACATGACTGAGGTTTGATTTTGGAAACCTTTGGCCTGGGAAAATGACTGAGGTTTCATTGTGGAAACATGTGGCCTGGGATCATGACTGAGGTTTGATGGTGGAACACTCTGGCCTGGCAAAATGACTGAGGCTTGATTCTGGAACCCTGTGGCCCGGGAACATGAGAACGGTTTGATTCTGGAACCCTGTGGCCTTTACCATGACATCGGTGGATTCTGGAACCCTGTGGCCTGGGAACATGAGAACGGTTTGATTCTGGAACCCTGTGGCCTGGGAACATGAGTGAGGATTGATGGTGGAACCCTGTGGCCTGGCAACATGACTGAGGTTTGATACTGGAAGACTGTGGCCAGGAAACATGATATCGGGTTGATTCTGGAAACTTCTGTCCTGGGAACAAGACTGAGGTTTGATTCTGGAACCCTGTGTCCTGGGAATATGACAAAGGTTTGTTGCTGGAAGCCTGTTCCCTGGGTATATGACTGAGGTTTGATTCTGGACATCTGTGTCCTGGGAACATGACTGAGGTTTTATGGTTGAAACCTGTGGCCCGCGAACATGACTCAGGTTTGATTCTGGAACCATGTGTCCTGGGAACATGACTGAGGTTTGATTTTGGAAACCTTTGGCCAGGGAAAATGACTGAGGTTTCATTGTGGAAACATGTGGCCTGGGATCATGACTGAGGTTTGATGGTGGAACACTCTGGCCTGGCAAAATGACTGAGGCTTGATTCTGGAACCCTGTGGCCCGGGAACATGAGAACGGTTTGATTCTGGAACCCTGTGGCCTTTAACATGACATCGGTGGATTCTGGAACCCTGTGGCCTGGGAACATGAGAACGGTTTGATTCTGGAACCCTGTGGCCTGGGAACATGAGTGAGGATTGATGGTGGAACCCTGTGGCCTGGCAACATGACTGAGGTTTGATACTGGAAGACTGTGGCCAGGAAACATGATATCGGTTTGATTCTGGAAACTTCTGTCCTGGGAACAAGACTGAGGTTTGATTCTGGAACCCTGTGTCCTGGGAATATGACAAAGGTTTGTTGCTGGAAGCCTGTTCCCTGGGTACATGACTGAGGTTTGATTCTGGACACCTGTGTCCTGGGAACATGAGTGATGTTTGATTGTTGAAACCTGTGGCCTGCGAACATGACTCAGGTTTGATTCTGGAACCATGTGTCCTGGGAATATGACTGAGGTTTGATTCTGGAAACCTTTGGCCTGAGAAAATGACGGAGGTTTCATTGTGGAAACATGTGGCCTGGGATCATGACTGAGGTTTGATGGTGGAACACTCTGGCCTGGCAAAATGACTGAGGCTTGATTCTGGAACCCTGTGGCCCGGGAACGTGACTGAGGTTTGATGGCAGAAACCTGTGGCCTGGCAACATGACTGACGTTTGATTCTGGATCCCTGTGGCCTGGGAACATGACTGAGGCGTGATTCTGGAAAACTGTGGCCTGGGAACATGACATCTGTTTAGATTGTGGAATACTGTGCCCCGGGAACCTGACTGAGCCTTGGTTCTGAAACCCTGTGGACTGGGAACATGACTGAGGTTTTATTCTGGAACCCTGTAGCCTGGGAACATAACTGAGTATTGATTCTGGAACCCTGTGGCCTGGGAACATGATACCGGTGGATTCTGGAACCCTGGGGACTGGGCATGTGACATCTGTTTAGATTGTGGACTACTGTGCCCCGGGAACCTGACTGAGCCTTGGTTCTGGAACCCTGTGGATTGGGAACATGACTGAGGTTTTATTCTAGAACCCTGTAGCCTGGAAACATAACTGAGGATTGATTCTCGAACCCTGTGGCCTGGGAACATGACATCGGTGGATTCTAGAACCCTGTGGCCTGGGAACATGTCTGAGGTTTGATGGTGGAAACCTGTGGCTTGGCAACATGACTAAGGTTTGATTCTGGAAGACTGTGGCCAGGAAGCATGATATCTGGTTGATTCTGGAAACTTGTGTCCTGGGAACATGACTGAGGTTTGTTTCTGGAAGCCTGTGCCCTGGGAACATGACTGAGGTTTGATTCTGGACCCCTGTGTCCTGGGAACATGACTGAGGTTTGATGGTTGAAACCTGTGGCCCGCGAACATGACTCAGGTTTGATTCTGGAACCATGTGTCCTGGGAACATGACTGAGGTTTGATTTTGGAAACCTTTGGCCTGGGAAAATGACTGAGGTTTCATTGTGGAAACATGTGGCCTGGGATCATGACTGAGGTTTGATGGTGGAACACTCTGGCCTGGCAAAATGACTGAGGCTTGATTCTGGAACCCTGTGGCTCGGGAACATGAGAACGGTTTGATTCTGGAACCCTGTGGCCTTTAACATGACATCGGTGGATTCTGGAACCCTGTGGCCTGGGAACATGAGAACGGTTTGATTCTGGAACCCTGTGGCCTGGGAACATGAGTGAGGATTGATGGTGGAACCCTGTGGCCTGGCAACATTACTGAGGTTTGATACTGGAAGACTGTGGCCAGGAAACATGATATCGGGTTGATTCTGGAAACTTCTGTCCTGGGAACAAGACTGAGGTTTGATTCTGGAACCCTGTGTCCTGGGAATATGACAAAGGTTTGTTGCTGGAAGCCTGTTCCCTGGGTACATGACTGAGGCTTGATTCTGGACACCTGTGTCCTGGGAACATGAGTGATGTTTGATTGTTGAAACCTGTGGCCTGCGAACATGACTCAGGTTTGATTCTGGAACCATGTGTCCTGGGAATATGACTGAGGTTTGATTCTGGAAACCTTTGGCCTGAGAAAATGACTGAGGTTTCATTGTGGAAACATGTGGCCTGGGATCATGACTGAGGTTTGATGGTGGAACACTCTGGCCTGGCAAAATGACTGAGGCTTGATTCTGGAACCCTGTGGCCCGGGAACGTGACTGAGGTTTGATGGCAGAAACCTGTGGCCTGGCAACATGACTGACGTTTGATTCTGGATCCCTGTGGCCTGGGAACATGACTGAGGCGTGATTCTGGAAAACTGTGGCCTGGGAACATGACATCTGTTTAGATTGTGGAATACTGTGCCCCGGGAACCTGACTGAGCCTTGGTTCTGAAACCCTGTGGACTGGGAACATGACTGAGGTTTTATTCTGGAACCCTGTAGCCTGGGAACATAACTGAGGATTGATTCTGGAACCCTGTGGCCTGGGAACATGATACCGGTGGATTCTGGAACCCTGGGGACTGGGCATGTGACATCTGTTTAGATTGTGGAATACTGTGCCCCGGGAACCTGACTGAGCCTTGGTTCTGGAACCCTGTGGATTGGGAATATGACTGAGGTTTTATTCTAGAACCCTGTAGCCTGGAAACATAACTGAGGATTGATTCTCGAACCCTGTGGCCTGGGAACATGACATCGGTGGATTCTAGAACCCTGTGGCCTGGGAACATGTCTGAGGTTTGATGGTGGAAACCTGTGGCTTGGCAACATGACTAAGGTTTGATTCTGGAAGACTGTGGCCAGGAAGCATGATATCTGGTTGATTCTGGAAACTTGTGTCCTGGGAACATGACTGAGGTGTGTTTCTGGAAGCCTGTGCCCTGGGAACATGACTGAGGTTTGATTCTGGACACCTGTGTCCTGGGAACATGACTGAGGTTTGATGGTTGAAACCTGTAGCCCGCGAACATGACTCAGGTTTGATTCTGGAACCATGTGTCCTGGGAACATGAGTGAGGTTTGATTTTGGAAACCTTTGGCCTGGGAAAATGACTGAGGTTTCATTGTGGAAACATGTGGCCTGGGATCATGACTGAGGTTTGATGGTGGAACACTCTGGCCTGGCAAAATGACTGAGGCTTGATTCTGGAACCCTGTGGCCCGGGAACATGAGAACGGTTTGATTCTGGAACCCTGTGGCCTTTACCATGACATCGGTGGATTCTGGAACCCTGTGGCCTGGGAACATGAGAACGGTTTGATTCTGGAACCCTGTGGCCTGGGAACATGAGTGAGGATTGATGGTGGAACCCTGTGGCCTGGCAACATGACTGAGGTTTGATACTGGAAGACTGTGGCCAGGAAACATGATATCGGGTTGATTCTGGAAACTTCTGTCCTGGGAACAAGACTGAGGTTTGATTCTGGAACCCTGTGTCCTGGGAATATGACAAAGGTTTGTTGCTGGAAGCCTGTTCCCTGGGTACATGACTGAGGTTTGATTCTGGACACCTGTGTCCTGGGAACATGACTGAGGTTTGATGGTTGAAACCTGTGGCCCGCGAACATGACTCAGGTTTGATTCTGGAACCATGTGTCCTGGGAACATGACTGAGGTTTGATTTTGGAAACCTTTGGCCTGGGAAAATGACTGAGGTTTCATTGTGGAAACATGTGGCCTGGGATCATGACTGAGGTTTGATGGTGGAACACTCTGGCCTGGCAAAATGACTGAGGCTTGATTCTGGAACCCTGTGGCCCGGGAACATGAGAACGGTTTGATTCTGGAACCCTGTGGCCTTTAACATGACATCGGTGGATTCTGGAACCCTGTGGCCTGGGAACATGAGAACGGTTTGATTCTGGAACCCTGTGGCCTGGGAACATGAGTGAGGATTGATGGTGGAACCCTGTGGCCTGGCAACATGACTGAGGTTTGATACTGGAAGACTGTGGCCAGGAAACATGATATCGGGTTGATTCTGGAAACTTCTGTCCTGGGAACAAGACTGAGGTTTGATTCTGGAACCCTGTGTCCTGGGAATATGACAAAGGTTTGTTGCTGGAAGCCTGTTCCCTGGGTACATGACTGAGGTTTGATTCTGGACACCTGTGTCCTGGGAACATGACTGAGGTTTGATGGTTGAAACCTGTGGCCCGCGAACATGACTCAGGTTTGATTCTGGAACCATGTGTCCTGGGAACATGACTGAGGTTTGATTTTGGAAACCTTTGGCCTGGGAAAATGACTGAGGTTTCATTGTGGAAACATGTGGCCTGGGATCATGACTGAGGTTTGATGGTGGAACACTCTGGCCTGGCAAAATGACTGAGGCTTGATTCTGGAACCCTGTGGCCCGGGAACATGAGAACGGTTTGATTCTGGAACCCTGTGGCCTTTAACATGACATCGGTGGATTCTGGAACCCTGTGGCCTGGGAACATGAGAACGGTTTGATTCTGGAACCCTGTGGCCTGGGAACATGAGTGAGGATTGATGGTGGAACCCTGTGGCCTGGCAACATGACTGAGGTTTGATACTGGAAGACTGTGGCCAGGAAACATGATATCGGGTTGATTCTGGAAACTTCTGTCCTGGGAACAAGACTGAGGTTTGATTCTGGAACCCTGTGTCCTGGGAATATGACAAAGGTTTGTTGCTGGAAGCCTGTTCCCTGGGTACATGACTGAGGTTTGATTCTGGACACCTGTGTCCTGGGAACATGAGTGATGTTTGATTGTTGAAACCTGTGGCCTGCGAACATGACTCAGGTTTGATTCTGGAACCATGTGTCCTGGGAATATGACTGAGGTTTGATTCTGGAAACCTTTGGCCTGAGAAAATGACGGAGGTTTCATTGTGGAAACATGTGGCCTGGGATCATGACTGAGGTTTGATGGTGGAACACTCTGGCCTGGCAAAATGACTGAGGCTTGATTCTGGAACCCTGTGGCCCGGGAACGTGACTGAGGTTTGATGGCAGAAACCTGTGGCCTGGCAACATGACTGACGTTTGATTCTGGATCCCTGTGGCCTGGGAACATGACTGAGGCGTGATTCTGGAAAACTGTGGCCTGGGAACATGACATCTGTTTAGATTGTGGAATACTGTGCCCCGGGAACCTGACTGAGCCTTGGTTCTGGAACCCTGTGGATTGGGAACATGACTGAGGTTTTATTCTAGAACCCTGTAGCCTGGAAACATAACTGAGGATTGATTCTCGAACCCTGTGGCCTGGGAACATGACATCGGTGGATTCTAGAACCCTGGGGACTGGGCATGTGACATCTGTTTAGATTGTGGACTACTGTGCCCCGGGAACCTGACTGAGCCTTGGTTCTGGAACCCTGTGGATTGGGAACATGACTGAGGTTTTATTCTACAACCCTGTAGCCTGGAAACATAACTGAGGATTGATTCTCGAACCCTGTGGCCTGGGAACATGACATCGGGGGATTCTAGAACCCTGTGGCCTGGGAACATGTCTGAGGTTTGATGGTGGAAACCTGTGGCTTGGCAACATGACTAAGGTTTGATTCTGGAAGACTGTGGCCAGGAAGCATGATATCTGGTTGATTCTGGAAACTTGTGTCCTGGGAACATGACTGAGGTTTGTTTCTGGAAGCCTGTGCCCTGGGAACATGACTGAGGTTTGATTCTGGACCCCTGTGTCCTGGGAACATGACTGAGGTTTGATGGTTGAAACCTGTGGCCCGCGAACATGACTCAGGTTTGATTCTGGAACCATGTGTCCTGGGAACATGACTGAGGTTTGATTTTGGAAACCTTTGGCCTGGGAAAATGACTGAGGTTTCATTGTGGAAACATGTGGCCTGGGATCATGACTGAGGTTTGATGGTGGAACACTCTGGCCTGGCAAAATGACTGAGGCTTGATTCTGGAACCCTGTGGCTCGGGAACATGAGAACGGTTTGATTCTGGAACCCTGTGGCCTTTAACATGACATCGGTGGATTCTGGAACCCTGTGGCCTGGGAACATGAGAACGGTTTGATTCTGGAACCCTGTGGCCTGGGAACATGAGTGAGGATTGATGGTGGAACCCTGTGGCCTGGCAACATTACTGAGGTTTGATACTGGAAGACTGTGGCCAGGAAACATGATATCGGGTTGATTCTGGAAACTTCTGTCCTGGGAACAAGACTGAGGTTTGATTCTGGAACCCTGTGTCCTGGGAATATGACAAAGGTTTGTTGCTGGAAGCCTGTTCCCTGGGTACATGACTGAGGTTTGATTCTGGACACCTGTGTCCTGGGAACATGAGTGATGTTTGATTGTTGAAACCTGTGGCCTGCGAACATGACTCAGGTTTGATTCTGGAACCATGTGTCCTGGGAATATGACTGAGGTTTGATTCTGGAAACCTTTGGCCTGAGAAAATGACTGAGGTTTCATTGTGGAAACATGTGGCCTGGGATCATGACTGAGGTTTGATGGTGGAACACTCTGGCCTGGCAAAATGACTGAGGCTTGATTCTGGAACCCTGTGGCCCGGGAACGTGACTGAGGTTTGATGGCAGAAACCTGTGGCCTGGCAACATGACTGACGTTTGATTCTGGATCCCTGTGGCCTGGGAACATGACTGAGGCGTGATTCTGGAAAACTGTGGCCTGGGAACATGACATCTGTTTAGATTGTGGAATACTGTGCCCCGGGAACCTGACTGAGCCTTGGTTCTGATACCCTGTGGACTGGGAACATGACTGAGGTTTTATTCTGGAACCCTGTAGCCTGGGAACATAACTGAGGATTGATTCTGGAACCCTGTGGCCTGGGAACATGATACCGGTGGATTCTGGAACCCTGGGGACTGGGCATGTGACATCTGTTTAGATTGTGGACTACTGTGCCCCGGGAACCTGACTGAGCCTTGGTTCTGGAACGCTGTGGATTGGGAACATGACTGAGGTTTTATTCTAGAACCCTGTAGCCTGGAAACATAACTGAGGATTGATTCTCGAACCCTGTGGCCTGGGAACATGACATCGGTGGATTCTAGAACCCTGTGGCCTGGGAACATGTCTGAGGTTTGATGGTGGAAACCTGTGGCTTGGCAACATGACTAAGGTTTGATTCTGGAAGACTGTGGCCAGGAAGCATGATATCTGGTTGATTCTGGAAACTTGTGTCCTGGGAACATGACTGAGGTGTGTTTCTGGAAGCCTGTGCCCTGGGAACATGACTGAGGTTTGATTCTGGACACCTGTGTCCTGGGAACATGACTGAGGTTTGATGGTTGAAACCTGTGGCCCGCGAACATGACTCAGGTTTGATTCTGGAACCATGTGTCCTGGGAACATGACTGAGGTTTGATTTTGGAAACCTTTGGCCTGGGAAAATGACTGAGGTTTCATTGTGGAAACATGTGGCCTGGGATCATGACTGAGGTTTGATGGTGGAACACTCTGGCCTGGCAAAATGACTGAGGCTTGATTCTGGAACCCTGTGGCCCGGGAACATGAGAACGGTTTGATTCTGGAACCCTGTGGTCTTTAACATGACATCGGTGGATTCTGGAACCCTGTGGCCTGGGAACATGAGAACGGTTTGATTCTGGAACCCTGTGGCCTGGGAACATGAGTGAGGATTGATGGTGGAACCCTGTGGCCTGGCAACATGACTGAGGTTTGATACTGGAAGACTGTGGCCAGGAAACATGATATCGGGTTGATTCTGGAAACTTCTGTCCTGGGAACAAGACTGAGGTTTGATTCTGGAACCCTGTGTCCTGGGAATATGACAAAGGTTTGTTGCTGGAAGCCTGTTCCCTGGGTACATGACTGAGGTTTGATTCTGGACATCTGTGTCCTGGGAACATGACTGAGGTTTGATGGTTGAAACCTGTGGCCCGCGAACATGACTCAGGTTTGATTCTGGAACCATGTGTCCTGGGAACATGACTGAGGTTTGATTTTGGAAACCTTTGGCCAGGGAAAATGACTGAGGTTTCATTGTGGAAACATGTGGCCTGGGATCATGACTGAGGTTTGATGGTGGAACACTCTGGCCTGGCAAAATGACTGAGGCTTGATTCTGGAACCCTGTGGCCCGGGAACATGAGAACGGTTTGATTCTGGAACCCTGTGGCCTTTAACATGACATCGGTGGATTCTGGAACCCTGTGGCCTGGGAACATGAGAACGGTTTGATTCTGGAACCCTGTGGCCTGGGAACATGATTGAGGATTGATGGTGGAACCCTGTGGCCTGGCAACATGACTGAGGTTTGATACTGGAAGACTGTGGCCAGGAAACATGATATCGGTTTGAGTCTGGAAACTTCTGTCCTGGGAACAAGACTGAGGTTTGATTCTGGAACCCTGTGTCCTGGGAATATGACAAAGGTTTGTTGCTGGAAGCCTGTTCCCTGGGTACATGACTGAGGTTTGATTCTGGACACCTGTGTCCTGGGAACATGAGTGATGTTTGATTGTTGAAACCTGTGGCCTGCGAACATGACTCAGGTTTGATTCTGGAACCATGTGTCCTGGGAATATGACTGAGGTTTGATTCTGGAAACCTTTGGCCTGAGAAAATGACGGAGGTTTCATTGTGGAAACATGTGGCCTGGGATCATGACTGAGGTTTGATGGTGGAACACTCTGGCCTGGCAAAATGACTGAGGCTTGATTCTGGAACCCTGTGGCCCGGGAACGTGACTGAGGTTTGATGGCAGAAACCTGTGGCCTGGCAACATGACTGACGTTTGATTCTGGATCCCTGTGGCCTGGGAACATGACTGAGGCGTGATTCTGGAAAACTGTGGCCTGGGAACATGACATCTGTTTAGATTGTGGAATACTGTGCCCCGGGAACCTGACTGAGCCTTGGTTCTGAAACCCTGTGGACTGGGAACATGACTGAGGTTTTATTCTGGAACCCTGTAGCCTGGGAACATAACTGAGGATTGATTCTGGAACCCTGTGGCCTGGGAACATGATACCGGTGGATTCTGGAACCCTGGGGACTGGGCATGTGACATCTGTTTAGATTGTGGACTACTGTGCCCCGGGAACCTGACTGAGCCTTGGTTCTGGAACCCTGTGGATTGGGAACATGACTGAGGTTTTATTCTAGAACCCTGTAGCCTGGAAACATAACTGAGGATTGATTCTCGAACCCTGTGGCCTGGGAACATGACATCGGTGGATTCTAGAACCCTGTGGCCTGGGAACATGTCTGAGGTTTGATGGTGGAAACCTGTGGCTTGGCAACATGACTAAGGTTTGATTCTGGAAGACTGTGGCCAGGAAGCATGATATCTGGTTGATTCTGGAAACTTGTGTCCTGGGAACATGACTGAGGTTTGTTTCTGGAAGCCTGTGCCCTGGGAACATGACTGAGGTTTGATTCTGGACCCCTGTGTCCTGGGAACATGACTGAGGTTTGATGGTTGAAACCTGTGGCCCGCGAACATGACTCAGGTTTGATTCTGGAACCATGTGTCCTGGGAACATGACTGAGGTTTGATTTTGGAAACCTTTGGCCTGGGAAAATGACTGAGGTTTCATTGTGGAAACATGTGGCCTGGGATCATGACTGAGGTTTGATGGTGGAACACTCTGGCCTGGCAAAATGACTGAGGCTTGATTCTGGAACCCTGTGGCTCGGGAACATGAGAACGGTTTGATTCTGGAACCCTGTGGCCTTTAACATGACATCGGTGGATTCTGGAACCCTGTGGCCTGGGAACATGAGAACGGTTTGATTCTGGAACCCTGTGGCCTGGGAACATGAGTGAGGATTGATGGTGGAACCCTGTGGCCTGGCAACATGACTGAGGTTTGATACTGGAAGACTGTGGCCAGGAAACATGATATCGGGTTGATTCTGGAAACTTCTGTCCTGGGAACAAGACTGAGGTTTGATTCTGGAACCCTGTGTCCTGGGAATATGACAAAGGTTTGTTGCTGGAAGCCTGTTCCCTGGGTACATGACTGAGGTTTGATTCTGGACACCTGTGTCCTGGGAACATGAGTGATGTTTGATTGTTGAAACCTGTGGCCTGCGAACATGACTCAGGTTTGATTCTGGAACCATGTGTCCTGGGAATATGACTGAGGTTTGATTCTGGAAACCTTTGGCCTGAGAAAATGACTGAGGTTTCATTGTGGAAACATGTGGCCTGGGATCATGACTGAGGTTTGATGGTGGAACACTCTGGCCTGGCAAAATGACTGAGGCTTGATTCTGGAACCCTGTGGCCCGGGAACGTGACTGAGGTTTGATGGCAGAAACCTGTGGCCTGGCAACATGACTGACGTTTGATTCTGGATCCCTGTGGCCTGGGAACATGACTGAGGCGTGATTCTGGAAAACTGTGGCCTGGGAACATGACATCTGTTTAGATTGTGGAATACTGTGCCCCGGGAACCTGACTGAGCCTTGGTTCTGAAACCCTGTGGACTGGGAACATGACTGAGGTTTTATTCTGGAACCCTGTAGCCTGGGAACATAACTGAGGATTGATTCTGGAACCCTGTGGCCTGGGAACATGATACCGGTGGATTCTGGAACCCTGGGGACTGGGCATGTGACATCTGTTTAGATTGTGGAATACTGTGCCCCGGGAACCTGACTGAGCCTTGGTTCTGGAACCCTGTGGATTGGGAACATGACTGAGGTTTTATTCTAGAACCCTGTAGCCGGGAAACATAACTGAGGATTGATTCTCGAACCCTGTGGCCTGGGAACATGACATCGGTGGATTCTAGAACCCTGTGGCCTGGGAACATGTCTGAGGTTTGATGGTGGAAACCTGTGGCTTGGCAACATGACTAAGGTTTGATTCTGGAAGACTGTGGCCAGGAAGGATGATATCTGGTTGATTCTGGAAACTTGTGTCCTGGGAACATGACTGAGGCGTGTTTCTGGAAGCCTGTGCCCTGGGAACATGACTGAGGTTTGATTCTGGACACCTGTGTCCTGGGAACATGACTGAGGTTTGATGGTTGAAACCTGTGGCCCGCGAACATGACTCAGGTTTGATTCTGGAACCATGTGTCCTGGGAACATGACTGAGGTTTGATTTTGGAAACCTTTGGCCTGGGAAAATGACTGAGGTTTCATTGTGGAAACATGTGGCCTGGGATCATGACTGAGGTTTGATGGTGGAACACTCTGGCCTGGCAAAATGACTGAGGCTTGATTCTGGAACCCTGTGGCCCGGGAACATGAGAACGGTTTGATTCTGGAACCCTGTGGCCTTTAACATGACATCGGTGGATTCTGGAACCCTGTGGCCTGGGAACATGAGAACGGTTTGATTCTGGAACCCTGTGGCCTGGGAACATGAGTGAGGATTGATGGTGGAACCCTGTGGCCTGGCAACATGACTGAGGTTTGATACTGGAAGACTGTGGCCAGGAAACATGATATCGGGTTGATTCTGGAAACTTCTGTCCTGGGAACAAGACTGAGGTTTGATTCTGGAACCCTGTGTCCTGGGAATATGACAAAGGTTTGTTGCTGGAAGCCTGTTCCCTGGGTACATGACTGAGGTTTGATTCTGGACACCTGTGTCCTGGGAACATGACTGAGGTTTGATGGTTGAAACCTGTGGCCCGCGAACATGACTCAGGTTTGATTCTGGAACCATGTGTCCTGGGAACATGACTGAGGTTTGATTTTGGAAACCTTTGGCCTGGGAAAATGACTGAGGTTTCATTGTGGAAACATGTGGCCTGGGATCATGACTGAGGTTTGATGGTGGAACACTCTGGCCTGGCAAAATGACTGAGGCTTGATTCTGGAACCCTGTGGCCCGGGAACATGAGAACGGTTTGATTCTGGAACCCTGTGGCCTTTACCATGACATCGGTGGATTCTGGAACCCTGTGGCCTGGGAACATGAGAACGGTTTGATTCTGGAACCCTGTGGCCTGGGAACATGAGTGAGGATTGATGGTGGAACCCTGTGGCCTGGCAACATGACTGAGGTTTGATACTGGAAGACTGTGGCCAGGAAACATGATATCGGGTTGATTCTGGAAACTTCTGTCCTGGGAACAAGACTGAGGTTTGATTCTGGAACCCTGTGTCCTGGGAATATGACAAAGGTTTGTTGCTGGAAGCCTGTTCCCTGGGTACATGACTGAGGTTTGATTCTGGACACCTGTGTCCTGGGAACATGACTGAGGTTTGATGGTTGAAACCTGTGGCCCGCGAACATGACTCAGGTTTGATTCTGGAACCATGTGTCCTGGGAACATGACTGAGGTTTGATTTTGGAAACCTTTGGCCTGGGAAAATGACTGAGGTTTCATTGTGGAAACATGTGGCCTGGGATCATGACTGAGGTTTGATGGTGGAACACTCTGGCCTGGCAAAATGACTGAGGCTTGATTCTGGAACCCTGTGGCCCGGGAACATGAGAACGGTTTGATTCTGGAAGCCTGTGGCCTTTAACATGACATCGGTGGATTCTGGAACCCTGTGGCCTGGGAACATGAGAACGGTTTGATTCTGGAACCCTGTGGCCTGGGAACATGAGTGAGGATTGATGGTGGAACCCTGTGGCCTGGCAACATGACTGAGGTTTGATACTGGAAGACTGTGGCCAGGAAACATGATATCGGGTTGATTCTGGAAACTTCTGTCCTGGGAACAAGACTGAGGTTTGATTCTGGAACCCTGTGTCCTGGGAATATGACAAAGGTTTGTTGCTGGAAGCCTGTTCCCTGGGTACATGACTGAGGTTTGATTCTGGACACCTGTGTCCTGGGAACATGAGTGATGTTTGATTGTTGAAACCTGTGGCCTGCGAACATGACTCAGGTTTGATTCTGGAACCATGTGTCCTGGGAATATGACTGAGGTTTGATTCTGGAAACCTTTGGCCTGAGAAAATGACGGAGGTTTCATTGTGGAAACATGTGGCCTGGGATCATGACTGAGGTTTGATGGTGGAACACTCTGGCCTGGCAAAATGACTGAGGCTTGATTCTGGAACCCTGTGGCCCGGGAACGTGACTGAGGTTTGATGGCAGAAACCTGTGGCCTGGCAACATGACTGACGTTTGATTCTGGATCCCTGTGGCCTGGGAACATGACTGAGGCGTGATTCTGGAAAACTGTGGCCTGGGAACATGACATCTGTTTAGATTGTGGAATACTGTGCCCCGGGAACCTGACTGAGCCTTGGTTCTGAAACCCTGTGGACTGGGAACATGACTGAGGTTTTATTCTGGAACCCTGTAGCCTGGGAACATAACTGAGGATTGATTCTGGAACCCTGTGGCCTGGGAACATGATACCGGTGGATTCTGGAACCCTGGGGACTGGGCATGTGACATCTGTTTAGATTGTGGACTACTGTGCCCCGGGAACCTGACTGAGCCTTGGTTCTGGAACCCTGTGGATTGGGAACATGACTGAGGTTTTATTCTAGAACCCTGTAGCCTGGAAACATAACTGAGGATTGATTCTCGAACCCTGTGGCCTGGGAACATGACATCGGGGGATTCTAGAACCCTGTGGCCTGGGAACATGTCTGAGGTTTGATGGTGGAAACCTGTGGCTTGGCAACATGACTAAGGTTTGATTCTGGAAGACTGTGGCCAGGAAGCATGATATCTGGTTGATTCTGGAAACTTGTGTCCTGGGAACATGACTGAGGTTTGTTTCTGGAAGCCTGTGCCCTGGGAACATGACTGAGGTTTGATTCTGGACCCCTGTGTCCTGGGAACATGACTGAGGTTTGATGGTTGAAACCTGTGGCCCGCGAACATGACTCAGGTTTGATTCTGGAACCATGTGTCCTGGGAACATGACTGAGGTTTGATTTTGGAAACCTTTGGCCTGGGAAAATGACTGAGGTTTCATTGTGGAAACATGTGGCCTGGGATCATGACTGAGGTTTGATGGTGGAACACTCTGGCCTGGCAAAATGACTGAGGCTTGATTCTGGAACCCTGTGGCTCGGGAACATGAGAACGGTTTGATTCTGGAACCCTGTGGCCTTTAACATGACATCGGTGGATTCTGGAACCCTGTGGCCTGGGAACATGAGAACGGTTTGATTCTGGAACCCTGTGGCCTGGGAACATGAGTGAGGATTGATGGTGGAACCCTGTGGCCTGGCAACATTACTGAGGTTTGATACTGGAAGACTGTGGCCAGGAAACATGATATCGGGTTGATTCTGGAAACTTCTGTCCTGGGAACAAGACTGAGGTTTGATTCTGGAACCCTGTGTCCTGGGAATATGACAAAGGTTTGTTGCTGGAAGCCTGTTCCCTGGGTACATGACTGAGGTTTGATTCTGGACACCTGTGTCCTGGGAACATGAGTGATGTTTGATTGTTGAAACCTGTGTCCTGCGAACATGACTCAGGTTTGATTCTGGAACCATGTGTCCTGGGAATATGACTGAGGTTTGATT
This sequence comes from Balaenoptera physalus, assembly GCF_965194825.1. Taxonomy (NCBI): domain Eukaryota; kingdom Metazoa; phylum Chordata; class Mammalia; order Artiodactyla; family Balaenopteridae; genus Balaenoptera; species Balaenoptera physalus. The sequence continues at coordinate 61,781 of NW_028124785.1, read as the reverse complement.
CTGGAAACCTTTGGCCTGAGAAAATGACTGAGGTTTCATTGTGGAAACATGTGGCCTGGGATCATGACTGAGGTTTGATGGTGGAACACTCTGGCCTGGCAAAATGACTGAGGCTTGATTCTGGAACCCTGTGGCCCGGGAACGTGACTGAGGTTTGATGGCAGAAACCTGTGGCCTGGCAACATGACTGACGTTTGATTCTGGATCCCTGTGGCCTGGGAACATGACTGAGGCGTGATTCTGGAAAACTGTGGCCTGGGAACATGACATCTGTTTAGATTGTGGAATACTGTGCCCCGGGAACCTGACTGAGCCTTGGTTCTGATACCCTGTGGACTGGGAACATGACTGAGGTTTTATTCTGGAACCCTGTAGCCTGGGAACATAACTGAGGATTGATTCTGGAACCCTGTGGCCTGGGAACATGATACCGGTGGATTCTGGAACCCTGGGGACTGGGCATGTGACATCTGTTTAGATTGTGGACTACTGTGCCCCGGGAACCTGACTGAGCCTTGGTTCTGGAACCCTGTGGATTGGGAACATGACTGAGGTTTTATTCTAGAACCCTGTAGCCTGGAAACATAACTGAGGATTGATTCTCGAACCCTGTGGCCTGGGAACATGACATCGGGGGATTCTAGAACCCTGTGGCCTGGGAACATGTCTGAGGTTTGATGGTGGAAACCTGTGGCTTGGCAACATGACTAAGGTTTGATTCTGGAAGACTGTGGCCAGGAAGCATGATATCTGGTTGATTCTGGAAACTTGTGTCCTGGGAACATGACTGAGGTTTGTTTCTGGAAGCCTGTGCCCTGGGAACATGACTGAGGTTTGATTCTGGACCCCTGTGTCCTGGGAACATGACTGAGGTTTGATGGTTGAAACCTGTGGCCCGCGAACATGACTCAGGTTTGATTCTGGAACCATGTGTCCTGGGAACATGACTGAGGTTTGATTTTGGAAACCTTTGGCCTGGGAAAATGACTGAGGTTTCATTGTGGAAACATGTGGCCTGGGATCATGACTGAGGTTTGATGGTGGAACACTCTGGCCTGGCAAAATGACTGAGGCTTGATTCTGGAACCCTGTGGCTCGGGAACATGAGAACGGTTTGATTCTGGAACCCTGTGGCCTTTAACATGACATCGGTGGATTCTGGAACCCTGTGGCCTGGGAACATGAGAACGGTTTGATTCTGGAACCCTGTGGCCTGGGAACATGAGTGAGGATTGATGGTGGAACCCTGTGGCCTGGCAACATTACTGAGGTTTGATACTGGAAGACTGTGGCCAGGAAACATGATATCGGGTTGATTCTGGAAACTTCTGTCCTGGGAACAAGACTGAGGTTTGATTCTGGAACCCTGTGTCCTGGGAATATGACAAAGGTTTGTTGCTGGAAGCCTGTTCCCTGGGTACATGACTGAGGTTTGATTCTGGACACCTGTGTCCTGGGAACATGAGTGATGTTTGATTGTTGAAACCTGTGTCCTGCGAACATGACTCAGGTTTGATTCTGGAACCATGTGTCCTGGGAATATGACTGAGGTTTGATTCTGGAAACCTTTGGCCTGAGAAAATGACTGAGGTTTCATTGTGGAAACATGTGGCCTGGGATCATGACTGAGGTTTGATGGTGGAACACTCTGGCCTGGCAAAATGACTGAGGCTTGATTCTGGAACCCTGTGGCCCGGGAACGTGACTGAGGTTTGATGGCAGAAACCTGTGGCCTGGCAACATGACTGACGTTTGATTCTGGATCCCTGTGGCCTGGGAACATGACTGAGGCGTGATTCTGGAAAACTGTGGCCTGGGAACATGACATCTGTTTAGATTGTGGAATAATGTGCCCCGGGAACCTGACTGAGCCTTGGTTCTGATACCCTGTGGACTGGGAACATGACTGAGGTTTTATTCTGGAACCCTGTAGCCTGGGAACATAACTGAGGATTGATTCTGGAACCCTGTGGCCTGGGAACATGATACCGGTGGATTCTGGAACCCTGGGGACTGGGCATGTGACATCTGTTTAGATTGTGGACTACTGTGCCCCGGGAACCTGACTGAGCCTTGGTTCTGGAACCCTGTGGATTGGGAACATGACTGAGGTTTTATTCTAGAACCCTGTAGCCTGGAAACATAACTGAGGATTGATTCTCGAACCCTGTGGCCTGGGAACATGACATCGGTGGATTCTAGAACCCTGTGGCCTGGGAACATGTCTGAGGTTTGATGGTGGAAACCTGTGGCTTGGCAACATGACTAAGGTTTGATTCTGGAAGACTGTGGCCAGGAAGCATGATATCTGGTTGATTCTGGAAACTTGTGTCCTGGGAACATGACTGAGGTGTGTTTCTGGAAGCCTGTGCCCTGGGAACATGACTGAGGTTTGATTTTGGACACCTGTGTCCTGGGAACATGACTGAGGTTTGATGGTTGAAACCTGTGGCCCGCGAACATGACTCAGGTTTGATTCTGGAACCATGTGTCCTGGGAACATGACTGAGGTTTGATTTTGGAAACCTTTGGCCTGGGAAAATGACTGAGGTTTCATTGTGGAAACATGTGGCCTGGGATCATGACTGAGGTTTGATGGTGGAACACTCTGGCCTGGCAAAATGACTGAGGCTTGATTCTGGAACCCTGTGGCCCGGGAACATGAGAACGGTTTGATTCTGGAACCCTGTGGCCTTTACCATGACATCGGTGGATTCTGGAACCCTGTGGCCTGGGAACATGAGAACGGTTTGATTCTGGAACCCTGTGGCCTGGGAACATGAGTGAGGATTGATGGTGGAACCCTGTGGCCTGGCAACATGACTGAGGTTTGATACTGGAAGACTGTGGCCAGGAAACATGATATCGGGTTGATTCTGGAAACTTCTGTCCTGGGAACAAGACTGAGGTTTGATTCTGGAACCCTGTGTCCTGGGAATATGACAAAGGTTTGTTGCTGGAAGCCTGTTCCCTGGGTACATGACTGAGGTTTGATTCTGGACATCTGTGTCCTGGGAACATGACTGAGGTTTGATGGTTGAAACCTGTGGCCCGCGAACATGACTCAGGTTTGATTCTGGAACCATGTGTCCTGGGAACATGACTGAGGTTTGATTTTGGAAACCTTTGGCCAGGGAAAATGACTGAGGTTTCATTGTGGAAACATGTGGCCTGGGATCATGACTGAGGTTTGATGGTGGAACACTCTGGCCTGGCAAAATGACTGAGGCTTGATTCTGGAACCCTGTGGCCCGGGAACATGAGAACGGTTTGATTCTGGAACCCTGTGGCCTTTAACATGACATCGGTGGATTCTGGAACCCTGTGGCCTGGGAACATGAGAACGGTTTGATTCTGGAACCCTGTGGCCTGGGAACATGATTGAGGATTGATGGTGGAACCCTGTGGCCTGGCAACATGACTGAGGTTTGATACTGGAAGACTGTGTCCAGGAAACATGATATCGGTTTGATTCTGGAAACTTCTGTCCTGGGAACAAGACTGAGGTTTGATTCTGGAACCCTGTGTCCTGGGAATATGACAAAGGTTTGTTGCTGGAAGCCTGTTCCCTGGGTACATGACTGAGGTTTGATTCTGGACACCTGTGTCCTGGGAACATGAGTGATGTTTGATTGTTGAAACCTGTGGCCTGCGAACATGACTCAGGTTTGATTCTGGAACCATGTGTCCTGGGAATATGACTGAGGTTTGATTCTGGAAACCTTTGGCCTGAGAAAATGACTGAGGTTTCATTGTGGAAACATGTGGCCTGGGATCATGACTGAGGTTTGATGGTGGAACACTCTGGCCTGGCAAAATGACTGAGGCTTGATTCTGGAACCCTGTGGCCCGGGAACGTGACTGAGGTTTGATGGCAGAAACCTGTGGCCTGGCAACATGACTGACGTTTGATTCTGGATCCCTGTGGCCTGGGAACATGACTGAGGCGTGATTCTGGAAAACTGTGGCCTGGGAACATGACATCTGTTTAGATTGTGGAATACTGTGCCCCGGGAACCTGACTGAGCCTTGGTTCTGAAACCCTGTGGACTGGGAACATGACTGAGGTTTTATTCTGGAACCCTGTAGCCTGGGAACATAACTGAGGATTGATTCTGGAACCCTGTGGCCTGGGAACATGATACCGGTGGATTCTGGAACCCTGGGGACTGGGCATGTGACATCTGTTTAGATTGTGGACTACTGTGCCCCGGGAACCTGACTGAGCCTTGGTTCTGGAACCCTGTGGATTGGGAACATGACTGAGGTTTTATTCTAGAACCCTGTAGCCTGGAAACATAACTGAGGATTGATTCTCGAACCCTGTGGCCTGGGAACATGACATCGGTGGATTCTAGAACCCTGTGGCCTGGGAACATGTCTGAGGTTTGATGGTGGAAACCTGTGGCTTGGCAACATGACTAAGGTTTGATTCTGGAAGACTGTGGCCAGGAAGCATGATATCTGGTTGATTCTGGAAACTTGTGTCCTGGGAACATGACTGAGGTTTGTTTCTGGAAGCCTGTGCCCTGGGAACATGACTGAGGTTTGATTCTGGACCCCTGTGTCCTGGGAACATGACTGAGGTTTGATGGTTGAAACCTGTGGCCCGCGAACATGACTCAGGTTTGATTCTGGAACCATGTGTCCTGGGAACATGACTGAGGTTTGATTTTGGAAACCTTTGGCCTGGGAAAATGACTGAGGTTTCATTGTGGAAACATGTGGCCTGGGATCATGACTGAGGTTTGATGGTGGAACACTCTGGCCTGGCAAAATGACTGAGGCTTGATTCTGGAACCCTGTGGCTCGGGAACATGAGAACGGTTTGATTCTGGAACCCTGTGGCCTTTAACATGACATCGGTGGATTCTGGAACCCTGTGGCCTGGGAACATGAGAACGGTTTGATTCTGGAACCCTGTGGCCTGGGAACATGAGTGAGGATTGATGGTGGAACCCTGTGGCCTGGCAACATTACTGAGGTTTGATACTGGAAGACTGTGGCCAGGAAACATGATATCGGGTTGATTCTGGAAACTTCTGTCCTGGGAACAAGACTGAGGTTTGATTCTGGAACCCTGTGTCCTGGGAATATGACAAAGGTTTGTTGCTGGAAGCCTGTTCCCTGGGTACATGACTGAGGTTTGATTCTGGACACCTGTGTCCTGGGAACATGAGTGATGTTTGATTGTTGAAACCTGTGGCCTGCGAACATGACTCAGGTTTGATTCTGGAACCATGTGTCCTGGGAATATGACTGAGGTTTGATTCTGGAAACCTTTGGCCTGAGAAAATGACTGAGGTTTCATTGTGGAAACATGTGGCCTGGGATCATGACTGAGGTTTGATGGTGGAACACTCTGGCCTGGCAAAATGACTGAGGCTTGATTCTGGAACCCTGTGGCCCGGGAACGTGACTGAGGTTTGATGGCAGAAACCTGTGGCCTGGCAACATGACTGACGTTTGATTCTGGATCCCTGTGGCCTGGGAACATGACTGAGGCGTGATTCTGGAAAACTGTGGCCTGGGAACATGACATCTGTTTAGATTGTGGAATACTGTGCCCCGGGAACCTGACTGAGCCTTGGTTCTGAAACCCTGTGGACTGGGAACATGACTGAGGTTTTATTCTGGAACCCTGTAGCCTGGGAACATAACTGAGGATTGATTCTGGAACCCTGTGGCCTGGGAACATGATACCGGTGGATTCTGGAACCCTGGGGACTGGGCATGTGACATCTGTTTAGATTGTGGACTACTGTGCCCCGGGAACCTGACTGAGCCTTGGTTCTGGAACCCTGTGGATTGGGAACATGACTGAGGTTTTATTCTAGAACCCTGTAGCCTGGAAACATAACTGAGGATTGATTCTCGAACCCTGTGGCCTGGGAACATGACATCGGTGGATTCTAGAACCCTGTGGCCTGGGAACATGTCTGAGGTTTGATGGTGGAAACCTGTGGCTTGGCAACATGACTAAGGTTTGATTCTGGAAGACTGTGGCCAGGAAGCATGATATCTGGTTGATTCTGGAAACTTGTGTCCTGGGAACATGACTGAGGTGTGTTTCTGGAAGCCTGTGCCCTGGGAACATGACTGAGGTTTGATTCTGGACACCTGTGTCCTGGGAACATGACTGAGGTTTGATGGTTGAAACCTGTAGCCCGCGAACATGACTCAGGTTTGATTCTGGAACCATGTGTCCTGGGAACATGAGTGAGGTTTGATTTTGGAAACCTTTGGCCTGGGAAAATGACTGAGGTTTCATTGTGGAAACATGTGGCCTGGGATCATGACTGAGGTTTGATGGTGGAACACTCTGGCCTGGCAAAATGACTGAGGCTTGATTCTGGAACCCTGTGGCCCGGGAACATGAGAACGGTTTGATTCTGGAACCCTGTGGCCTTTAACATGACATCGGTGGATTCTGGAACCCTGGGGCCTGGGAACATGAGTGAGGATTGATGGTGGAACCCTGTGGCCTGGCAACATGACTGAGGTTTGATACTGGAAGACTGTGGCCAGGAAACATGATATCGGGTTGATTCTGGAAACTTCTGTCCTGGGAACAAGACTGAGGTTTGATTCTGGAACCCTGTGTCCTGGGAATATGACAAAGGTTTGTTGCTGGAAGCCTGTTCCCTGGGTACATGACTGAGGTTTGATTCTGGACACCTGTGTCCTGGGAACATGAGTGATGTTTGATTGTTGAAACCTGTGGCCTGCGAACATGACTCAGGTTTGATTCTGGAACCATGTGTCCTGGGAATATGACTGAGGTTTGATTCTGGAAACCTTTGGCCTGAGAAAATGACTGAGGTTTCATTGTGGAAACATGTGGCCTGGGATCATGACTGAGGTTTGATGGTGGAACACTCTGGCCTGGCAAAATGACTGAGGCTTGATTCTGGAACCCTGTGGCCCGGGAACGTGACTGAGGTTTGATGGCAGAAACCTGTGGCCTGGCAACATGACTGACGTTTGATTCTGGATCCCTGTGGCCTGGGAACATGACTGAGGCGTGATTCTGGAAAACTGTGGCCTGGGAACATGACATCTGTTTAGATTGTGGAATACTGTGCCCCGGGAACCTGACTGAGCCTTGGTTCTGAAACCCTGTGGACTGGGAACATGACTGAGGTTTTATTCTGGAACCCTGTAGCCTGGGAACATAACTGAGGATTGATTCTGCAACCCTGTGGCCTGGGAACATGATACCGGTGGATTCTGGAACCCTGGGGACTGGGCATGTGACATCTGTTTAGATTGTGGACTACTGTGCCCCGGGAACCTGACTGAGCCTTGGTTCTGGAACCCTGTGGATTGGGAACATGACTGAGGTTTTATTCTAGAACCCTGTAGCCGGGAAACATAACTGAGGATTGATTCTCGAACCCTGTGGCCTGGGAACATGACATCGGTGGATTCTAGAACCCTGTGGCCTGGGAACATGTCTGAGGTTTGATGGTGGAAACCTGTGGCTTGGCAACATGACTAAGGTTTGATTCTGGAAGACTGTGGCCAGGAAGCATGATATCTGGTTGATTCTGGAAACTTGTGTCCTGGGAACATGACTGAGGTGTGTTTCTGGAAGCCTGTGCCCTGGGAACATGACTGAGGTTTGATTCTGGACACCTGTGTCCTGGGAACATGACTGAGGTTTGATGGTTGAAACCTGTGGCCCGCGAACATGACTCAGGTTTGATTCTGGAACCATGTGTCCTGGGAACATGACTGAGGTTTGATTTTGGAAACCTTTGGCCTGGGAAAATGACTGAGGTTTCATTGTGGAAACATGTGGCCTGGGATCATGACTGAGGTTTGATGGTGGAACACTCTGGCCTGGCAAAATGACTGAGGCTTGATTCTGGAACCCTGTGGCCCGGGAACATGAGAACGGTGTGATTCTGGAACCCTGTGGCCTTTAACATGACATCGGTGGATTCTGGAACCCTGTGGCCTGGGAACATGAGAACGGTTTGATTCTGGAACCCTGTGGCCTGGGAACATGAGTGAGGATTGATGGTGGAACCCTGTGGCCTGGCAACATGACTGAGGTTTGATACTGGAAGACTGTGGCCAGGAAACATGATATCGGGTTGATTCTGGAAACTTCTGTCCTGGGAACAAGACTGAGGTTTGATTCTGGAACCCTGTGTCCTGGGAATATGACAAAGGTTTGTTGCTGGAAGCCTGTTCCCTGGGTACATGACTGAGGTTTGATTCTGGACACCTGTGTCCTGGGAACATGACTGAGGTTTGATGGTTGAAACCTGTGGCCCGCGAACATGACTCAGGTTTGATTCTGGAACCATGTGTCCTGGGAACATGACTGAGGTTTGATTTTGGAAACCTTTGGCCTGGGAAAATGACTGAGGTTTCATTGTGGAAACATGTGGCCTGGGATCATGACTGAGGTTTGATGGTGGAACACTCTGGCCTGGCAAAATGACTGAGGCTTGATTCTGGAACCCTGTGGCCCGGGAACATGAGAACGGTTTGATTCTGGAACCCTGTGGCCTTTACCATGACATCGGTGGATTCTGGAACCCTGTGGCCTGGGAACATGAGAACGGTTTGATTCTGGAACCCTGTGGCCTGGGAACATGAGTGAGGATTGATGGTGGAACCCTGTGGCCTGGCAACATGACTGAGGTTTGATACTGGAAGACTGTGGCCAGGAAACATGATATCGGGTTGATTCTGGAAACTTCTGTCCTGGGAACAAGACTGAGGTTTGATTCTGGAACCCTGTGTCCTGGGAATATGACAAAGGTTTGTTGCTGGAAGCCTGTTCCCTGGGTACATGACTGAGGTTTGATTCTGGACACCTGTGTCCTGGGAACATGACTGAGGTTTGATGGTTGAAACCTGTGGCCCGCGAACATGACTCAGGTTTGATTCTGGAACCATGTGTCCTGGGAACATGACTGAGGTTTGATTTTGGAAACCTTTGGCCTGGGAAAATGACTGAGGTTTCATTGTGGAAACATGTGGCCTGGGATCATGACTGAGGTTTGATGGTGGAACACTCTGGCCTGGCAAAATGACTGAGGCTTGATTCTGGAACCCTGTGGCCCGGGAACATGAGAACGGTTTGATTCTGGAACCCTGTGGCCTTTAACATGACATCGGTGGATTCTGGAACCCTGTGGCCTGGGAACATGAGAACGGTTTGATTCTGGAACCCTGTGGCCTGGGAACATGAGTGAGGATTGATGGTGGAACCCTGTGGCCTGGCAACATGACTGAGGTTTGATACTGGAAGACTGTGGCCAGGAAACATGATATCGGGTTGATTCTGGAAACTTCTGTCCTGGGAACAAGACTGAGGTTTGATTCTGGAAACCTGTGTCCTGGGAATATGACAAAGGTTTGTTGCTGGAAGCCTGTTCCCTGGGTACATGACTGAGGTTTGATTCTGGACACCTGTGTCCTGGGAACATGAGTGATGTTTGATTGTTGAAACCTGTGGCCTGCGAACATGACTCAGGTTTGATTCTGGAACCATGTGTCCTGGGAATATGACTGAGGTTTGATTCTGGAAACCTTTGGCCTGAGAAAATGACGGAGGTTTCATTGTGGAAACATGTGGCCTGGGATCATGACTGAGGTTTGATGGTGGAACACTCTGGCCTGGCAAAATGACTGAGGCTTGATTCTGGAACCCTGTGGCCCGGGAACGTGACTGAGGTTTGATGGCAGAAACCTGTGGCCTGGCAACATGACTGACGTTTGATTCTGGATCCCTGTGGCCTGGGAACATGACTGAGGCGTGATTCTGGAAAACTGTGGCCTGGGAACATGACATCTGTTTAGATTGTGGAATACTGTGCCCCGGGAACCTGACTGAGCCTTGGTTCTGAAACCCTGTGGACTGGGAACATGACTGAGGTTTTATTCTGGAACCCTGTAGCCTGGGAACATAACTGAGGATTGATTCTGGAACCCTGTGGCCTGGGAACATGATACTGGTGGATTCTGGAACCCTGGGGACTGGGCATGTGACATCTGTTTAGATTGTGGACTACTGTGCCCCGGGAACCTGACTGAGCCTTGGTTCTGGAACCCTGTGGATTGGGAACATGACTGAGGTTTTATTCTAGAACCCTGTAGCCTGGAAACATAACTGAGGATTGATTCTCGAACCCTGTGGCCTGGGAACATGACATCGGTGGATTCTAGAACCCTGTGGCCTGGGAACATGTCTGAGGTTTGATGGTGGAAACCTGTGGCTTGGCAACATGACTAAGGTTTGATTCTGGAAGACTGTGGCCCGGAAGCATGATATCTGGTTGATTCTGGAAACTTGTGTCCTGGGAACATGACTGAGGTGTGTTTCTGGAAGCCTGTGCCCTGGGAACATGACTGAGGTTTGATTCTGGACACCTGTGTCCTGGGAACATGACTGAGGTTTGATGGTTGAAACCTGTAGCCCGCGAACATGACTCAGGTTTGATTCTGGAACCATGTGTCCTGGGAACATGAGTGAGGTTTGATTTTGGAAACCTTTGGCCTGGGAAAATGACTGAGGTTTCATTGTGGAAACATGTGGCCTGGGATCATGACTGAGGTTTGATGGTGGAACACTCTGGCCTGGCAAAATGACTGAGGCTTGATTCTGGAACCCTGTGGCCCAGGAACATGAGAACGGTTTGATTCTGGAACCCTGTGGCCTTTAACATGACATCGGTGGATTCTGGAACCCTGTGGCCTGGGAACATGAGTGAGGATTGATGGTGGAACCCTGTGGCCTGGCAACATGACTGAGGTTTGATACTGGAAGACTGTGGCCAGGAAACATGATATCGGGTTGATTCTGGAAACTTCTGTCCTGGGAACAAGACTGAGGTTTGATTCTGGAACCCTGTGTCCTGGGAATATGACAAAGGTTTGTTGCTGGAAGCCTGTTCCCTGGGTACATGACTGAGGTTTGATTCTGGACACCTGTGTCCTGGGAACATGAGTGATGTTTGATTGTTGAAACCTGTGGCCTGCGAACATGACTCAGGTTTGATTCTGGAACCATGTGTCCTGGGAATATGACTGAGGTTTGATTCTGGAAACCTTTGGCCTGAGAAAATGACTGAGGTTTCATTGTGGAAACATGTGGCCTGGGATCATGACTGAGGTTTGATGGTGGAACACTCTGGCCTGGCAAAATGACTGAGGCTTGATTCTGGAACCCTGTGGCCCGGGAACGTGACTGAGGTTTGATGGCAGAAACCTGTGGCCTGGCAACATGACTGACGTTTGATTCTGGATCCCTGTGGCCTGGGAACATGACTGAGGCGTGATTCTGGAAAACTGTGGCCTGGGAACATGACATCTGTTTAGATTGTGGAATACTGTGCCCCGGGAACCTGACTGAGCCTTGGTTCTGAAACCCTGTGGACTGGGAACATGACTGAGGTTTTATTCTGGAACCCTGTAGCCTGGGAACATAACTGAGGATTGATTCTGGAACCCTGTGGCCTGGGAACATGATACTGGTGGATTCTGGAACCCTGGGGACTGGGCATGTGACATCTGTTTAGATTGTGGACTACTGTGCCCCGGGAACCTGACTGAGCCTTGGTTCTGGAACCCTGTGGATTGGGAACATGACTGAGGTTTTATTCTAGAACCCTGTAGCCTGGAAACATAACTGAGGATTGATTCTCGAACCCTGTGGCCTGGGAACATGACATCGGTGGATTCTAGAACCCTGTGGCCTGGGAACATGTCTGAGGTTTGATGGTGGAAACCTGTGGCTTGGCAACATGACTAAGGTTTGATTCTGGAAGACTGTGGCCCGGAAGCATGATATCTGGTTGATTCTGGAAACTTGTGTCCTGGGAACATGACTGAGGTGTGTTTCTGGAAGCCTGTGCCCTGGGAACATGACTGAGGTTTGATTCTGGACACCTGTGTCCTGGGAACATGACTGAGGTTTGATGGTTGAAACCTGTAGCCCGCGAACATGACTCAGGTTTGATTCTGGAACCATGTGTCCTGGGAACATGAGTGAGGTTTGATTTTGGAAACCTTTGGCCTGGGAAAATGACTGAGGTTTCATTGTGGAAACATGTGGCCTGGGATCATGACTGAGGTTTGATGGTGGAACACTCTGGCCTGGCAAAATGACTGAGGCTTGATTCTGGAACCCTGTGGCCCAGGAACATGAGAACGGTTTGATTCTGGAACCCTGTGGCCTTTAACATGACATCGGTGGATTCTGGAACCCTGTGGCCTGGGAACATGAGTGAGGATTGATGGTGGAACCCTGTGGCCTGGCAACATGACTGAGGTTTGATACTGGAAGACTGTGGCCAGGAAACATGATATCGGGTTGATTCTGGAAACTTCTGTCCTGGGAACAAGACTGAGGTTTGATTCTGGAACCCTGTGTCCTGGGAATATGACAAAGGTTTGTTGCTGGAAGCCTGTTCCCTGGGTACATGACTGAGGTTTGATTCTGGACACCTGTGTCCTGGGAACATGAGTGATGTTTGATTGTTGAAACCTGTGGCCTGCGAACATGACTCAGGTTTGATTCTGGAACCATGTGTCCTGGGAATATGACTGAGGTTTGATTCTGGAAACCTTTGGCCTGAGAAAATGACTGAGGTTTCATTGTGGAAACATGTGGCCTGGGATCATGACTGAGGTTTGATGGTGGAACACTCTGGCCTGGCAAAATGACTGAGGCTTGATTCTGGAACCCTGTGGCCCGGGAACGTGACTGAGGTTTGATGGCAGAAACCTGTGGCCTGGCAACATGACTGACGTTTGATTCTGGATCCCTGTGGCCTGGGAACATGACTGAGGCGTGATTCTGGAAAACTGTGGCCTGGGAACATGACATCTGTTTAGATTGTGGAATACTGTGCCCCGGGAACCTGACTGAGCCTTGGTTCTGAAACCCTGTGGACTGGGAACATGACTGAGGTTTTATTCTGGAACCCTGTAGCCTGGGAACATAACTGAGGATTGATTCTGGAACCCTGTGGCCTGGGAACATGATACCGGTGGATTCTGGAACCCTGGGGACTGGGCATGTGACATCTGTTTAGATTGTGGACTACTGTGCCCCGGGAACCTGACTGAGCCTTGGTTCTGGAACCCTGTGGATTGGGAACATGACTGAGGTTTTATTCTAGAACCCTGTAGCCGGGAAACATAACTGAGGATTGATTCTCGAACCCTGTGGCCTGGGAACATGACATCGGTGGATTCTAGAACCCTGTGGCCTGGGAACATGTCTGAGGTTTGATGGTGGAAACCTGTGGCTTGGCAACATGACTAAGGTTTGATTCTGGAAGACTGTGGCCAGGAAGCATGATATCTGGTTGATTCTGGAAACTTGTGTCCTGGGAACATGACTGAGGTGTGTTTCTGGAAGCCTGTGCCCTGGGAACATGACTGAGGTTTGATTCTGGACACCTGTGTCCTGGGAACATGACTGAGGTTTGATGGTTGAAACCTGTGGCCCGCGAACATGACTCAGGTTTGATTCTGGAACCATGTGTCCTGGGAACATGACTGAGGTTTGATTTTGGAAACCTTTGGCCTGGGAAAATGACTGAGGTTTCATTGTGGAAACATGTGGCCTGGGATCATGACTGAGGTTTGATGGTGGAACACTCTGGCCTGGCAAAATGACTGAGGCTTGATTCTGGAACCCTGTGGCCCGGGAACATGAGAACGGTTTGATTCTGGAACCCTGTGGCCTTTAACATGACATCGGTGGATTCTGGAACCCTGTGGCCTGGGAACATGAGAACGGTTTGATTCTGGAACCCTGTGGCCTGGGAACATGAGTGAGGATTGATGGTGGAACCCTGTGGCCTGGCAACATGACTGAGGTTTGATACTGGAAGACTGTGGCCAGGAAACATGATATCGGGTTGATTCTGGAAACTTCTGTCCTGGGAACAAGACTGAGGTTTGATTCTGGAACCCTGTGTCCTGGGAATATGACAAAGGTTTGTTGCTGGAAGCCTGTTCCCTGGGTACATGACTGAGGTTTGATTCTGGACACCTGTGTCCTGGGAACATGAGTAATGTTTGATTGTTGAAACCTGTGGCCTGCGAACATGACTCAGGTTTGATTCTGGAACCATGTGTCCTGGGAATATGACTGAGGTTTGATTCTGGAAACCTTTGGCCTGAGAAAATGACGGAGGTTTCATTGTGGAAACATGTGGCCTGGGATCATGACTGAGGTTTGATGGTGGAACACTCTGGCCTGGCAAAATGACTGAGGCTTGATTCTGGAACCCTGTGGCCCGGGAACGTGACTGAGGTTTGATGGCAGAAACCTGTGGCCTGGCAACATGACTGACGTTTGATTCTGGATCCCTGTGGCCTGGGAACATGACTGAGGCGTGATTCTGGAAAACTGTGGCCTGGGAACATGACATCTGTTTAGATTGTGGAATACTGTGCCCCGGGAACCTGACTGAGCCTTGGTTCTGAAACCCTGTGGACTGGGAACATGACTGAGGTTTTATTCTGGAACCCTGTAGCCTGGGAACATAACTGAGGATTGATTCTGGAACCCTGTGGCCTGGGAACATGATACCGGTGGATTCTGGAACCCTGGGGACTGGGCATGTGACATCTGTTTAGATTGTGGACTACTGTGCCCCGGGAACCTGACTGAGCCTTGGTTCTGGAACCCTGTGGATTGGGAACATGACTGAGGTTTTATTCTAGAACCCTGTAGCCTGGAAACATAACTGAGGATTGATTCTCGAACCCTGTGGCCTGGGAACATGACATCGGTGGATTCTAGAACCCTGTGGCCTGGGAACATGTCTGAGGTTTGATGGTGGAAACCTGTGGCTTGGCAACATGACTAAGGTTTGATTCTGGAAGACTGTGGCCAGGAAGCATGATATCTGGTTGATTCTGGAAACTTGTGTCCTGGGAACATGACTGAGGTGTGTTTCTGGAAGCCTGTGCCCTGGGAACATGACTGAGGTTTGATTCTGGACACCTGTGTCCTGGGAACATGACTGAGGTTTGATGGTTGAAACCTGTGGCCCGCGAACATGACTCAGGTTTGATTCTGGAACCATGTGTCCTGGGAACATGACTGAGGTTTGATTTTGGAAACCTTTGGCCTGGGAAAATGACTGAGGTTTCATTGTGGAAACATGTGGCCTGGGATCATGACTGAGGTTTGATGGTGGAACACTCTGGCCTGGCAAAATGACTGAGGCTTGATTCTGGAACCCTGTGGCCTGGGAACATGAGAACGGTTTGATTCTGGAACCCTGTGGCCTGGGAACATGAGTGAGGATTGATGGTGGAACCCTGTGGCCTGGCAACATGACTGAGGTTTGATACTGGAAGACTGTGGCCAGGAAACATGATATCGGGTTGATTCTGGAAACTTCTGTCCTGGGAACAAGACTGAGGTTTGATTCTGGAACCCTGTGTCCTGGGAATATGACAAAGGTTTGTTGCTGGAAGCCTGTTCCCTGGGTACATGACTGAGGTTTGATTCTGGACACCTGTGTCCTGGGAACATGAGTAATGTTTGATTGTTGAAACCTGTGGCCTGCGAACATGACTCAGGTTTGATTCTGGAACCATGTGTCCTGGGAATATGACTGAGGTTTGATTCTGGAAACCTTTGGCCTGAGAAAATGACGGAGGTTTCATTGTGGAAACATGTGGCCTGGGATCATGACTGAGGTTTGATGGTGGAACACTCTGGCCTGGCAAAATGACTGAGGCTTGATTCTGGAACCCTGTGGCCCGGGAACGTGACTGAGGTTTGATGGCAGAAACCTGTGGCCTGGCAACATGACTGACGTTTGATTCTGGATCCCTGTGGCCTGGGAACATGACTGAGGCGTGATTCTGGAAAACTGTGGCCTGGGAACATGACATCTGTTTAGATTGTGGAATACTGTGCCCCGGGAACCTGACTGAGCCTTGGTTCTGAAACCCTGTGGACTGGGAACATGACTGAGGTTTTATTCTGGAACCCTGTAGCCTGGGAACATAACTGAGGATTGATTCTGGAACCCTGTGGCCTGGGAACATGATACCGGTGGATTCTGGAACCCTGGGGACTGGGCATGTGACATCTGTTTAGATTGTGGACTACTGTGCCCCGGGAACCTGACTGAGCCTTGGTTCTGGAACCCTGTGGATTGGGAACATGACTGAGGTTTTATTCTAGAACCCTGTAGCCTGGAAACATAACTGAGGATTGATTCTCGAACCCTGTGGCCTGGGAACATGACATCGGTGGATTCTAGAACCCTGTGGCCTGGGAACATGTCTGAGGTTTGATGGTGGAAACCTGTGGCTTGGCAACATGACTAAGGTTTGATTCTGGAAGACTGTGGCCAGGAAGCATGATATCTGGTTGATTCTGGAAACTTGTGTCCTGGGAACATGACTGAGGTTTGTTTCTGGAAGCCTGTGCCCTGGGAACATGTCTGAGGTTTGATTCTGGGCCCCTGTGTCCTGGGAACATGACTGAGGTTTGATGGTTGAAACCTGTGGCCCGCGAACATGACTCAGGTTTGATTCTGGAACCATGTGTCCTGGGAACATGACTGAGGTTTGATTTTGGAAACCTTTGGCCTGGGAAAATGACTGAGGTTTCATTGTGGAAACATGTGGCCTGGGATCATGACTGAGGTTTGATGGTGGAACACTCTGGCCTGGCAAAATGACTGAGGCTTGATTCTGGAACCCTGTGGCTCGGGAACATGAGAACGGTTTGATTCTGGAACCCTGTGGCCTTTAACATGACATCGGTGGATTCTGGAACCCTGTGGCCTGGGAACATGAGAACGGTTTGATTCTGGAACCCTGTGGCCTGGGAACATGAGTGAGGATTGATGGTGGAACCCTGTGGCCTGGCAACATTACTGAGGTTTGATACTGGAAGACTGTGGCCAGGAAACATGATATCGGGTTGATTCTGGAAACTTCTGTCCTGGGAACAAGACTGAGGTTTGATTCTGGAACCCTGTGTCCTGGGAATATGACAAAGGTTTGTTGCTGGAAGCCTGTTCCCTGGGTACATGACTGAGGTTTGATTCTGGACACCTGTGTCCTGGGAACATGAGTGATGTTTGATTGTTGAAACCTGTGGCCTGCGAACATGACTCAGGTTTGATTCTGGAACCATGTGTCCTGGGAATATGACTGAGGTTTGATTCTGGAAACCTTTGGCCTGAGAAAATGACTGAGGTTTCATTGTGGAAACATGTGGCCTGGGATCATGACTGAGGTTTGATGGTGGAACACTCTGGCCTGGCAAAATGACTGAGGCTTGATTCTGGAACCCTGTGGCCCGGGAACGTGACTGAGGTTTGATGGCAGAAACCTGTGGCCTGGCAACATGACTGACGTTTGATTCTGGATCCCTGTGGCCTGGGAACATGACTGAGGCGTGATTCTGGAAAACTGTGGCCTGGGAACATGACATCTGTTTAGATTGTGGAATACTGTGCCCCGGGAACCTGACTGAGCCTTGGTTCTGAAACCCTGTGGACTGGGAACATGACTGAGGTTTTATTCTGGAACCCTGTAGCCTGGGAACATAACTGAGGATTGATTCTGGAACCCTGTGGCCTGGGAACATGATACCGGTGGATTCTGGAACCCTGGGGACTGGGCATGTGACATCTGTTTAGATTGTGGAATACTGTGCCCCGGGAACCTGACTGAGCCTTGGTTCTGGAACCCTGTGGATTGGGAACATGACTGAGGTTTTATTCTAGAACCCTGTAGCCTGGAAACATAACTGAGGATTGATTCTCGAACCCTGTGGCCTGGGAACATGACATCGGTGGATTCTAGAACCCTGTGGCCTGGGAACATGTCTGAGGTTTGATGGTGGAAACCTGTGGCTTGGCAACATGACTAAGGTTTGATTCTGGAAGACTGTGGCCAGGAAGCATGATATCTGGTTGATTCTGGAAACTTGTGTCCTGGGAACATGACTGAGGTGTGTTTCTGGAAGCCTGTGCCCTGGGAACATGACTGAGGTTTGATTCTGGACACCTGTGTCCTGGGAACATGACTGAGGTTTGATGGTTGAAACCTGTGGCCCGCGCACATGACTCAGGTTTGATTCTGGAACCCTGTGTCCTGGGAACATGACTGAGGTTTGATTTTGGAAACCTTTGGCCTGGGAAAATGACTGAGGTTTCATTGTGGAAACATGTGGCCTGGGATCATGACTGAGGTTTGATGGTGGAACACTCTGGCCTGGCAAAATGACTGAGGCTTGATTCTGGAACCCTGTGGCCCGGGAACATGAGAACGGTTTGATTCTGGAACCCTGTGGCCTTTAACATGACATCGGTGGATTCTGGAACCCTGTGGCCTGGGAACATGAGTGAGGATTGATGGTGGAACCCTGTGGCCTGGCAACATGACTGAGGTTTGATACTGGAAGACTGTGGCCAGGAAACATGATATCGGGTTGATTCTGGAAACTTCTGTCCTGGGAACAAGACTGAGGTTTGATTCTGGAACCCTGTGTCCTGGGAATATGACAAAGGTTTGTTGCTGGAAGCCTGTTCCCTGGGTACATGACTGAGGTTTGATTCTGGACACCTGTGTCCTGGGAACATGAGTGATGTTTGATTGTTGAAACCTGTGGCCTGCGAACATGACTCAGGTTTGATTCTGGAACCATGTGTCCTGGGAATATGACTGAGGTTTGATTCTGGAAACCTTTGGCCTGAGAAAATGACTGAGGTTTCATTGTGGAAACATGTGGCCTGGGATCATGACTGAGGTTTGATGGTGGAACACTCTGGCCTGGCAAAATGACTGAGGCTTGATTCTGGAACCCTGTGGCCCGGGAACGTGACTGAGGTTTGATGGCAGAAACCTGTGGCCTGGCAACATGACTGACGTTTGATTCTGGATCCCTGTGGCCTGGGAACATGACTGAGGCGTGATTCTGGAAAACTGTGGCCTGGGAACATGACATCTGTTTAGATTGTGGAATACTGTGCCCCGGGAACCTGACTGAGCCTTGGTTCTGAAACCCTGTGGACTGGGAACATGACTGAGGTTTTATTCTGGAACCCTGTAGCCTGGGAACATAACTGAGGATTGATTCTGGAACCCTGTGGCCTGGGAACATGATACCGGTGGATTCTGGAACCCTGGGGACTGGGCATGTGACATCTGTTTAGATTGTGGACTACTGTGCCCCGGGAACCTGACTGAGCCTTGGTTCTGGAACCCTGTGGATTGGGAACATGACTGAGGTTTTATTCTAGAACCCTGTAGCCGGGAAACATAACTGAGGATTGATTCTCGAACCCTGTGGCCTGGGAACATGACATCGGTGGATTCTAGAACCCTGTGGCCTGGGAACATGTCTGAGGTTTGATGGTGGAAACCTGTGGCTTGGCAACATGACTAAGGTTTGATTCTGGAAGACTGTGGCCAGGAAGCATGATATCTGGTTGATTCTGGAAACTTGTGTCCTGGGAACATGACTGAGGTGTGTTTCTGGAAGCCTGTGCCCTGGGAACATGACTGAGGTTTGATTCTGGACACCTGTGTCCTGGGAACATGACTGAGGTTTGATGGTTGAAACCTGTGGCCCGCGAACATGACTCAGGTTTGATTCTGGAACCATGTGTCCTGGGAACATGACTGAGGTTTGATTTTGGAAACCTTTGGCCTGGGAAAATGACTGAGGTTTCATTGTGGAAACATGTGGCCTGGGATCATGACTGAGGTTTGATGGTGGAACACTCTGGCCTGGCAAAATGACTGAGGCTTGATTCTGGAACCCTGTGGCCCGGGAACATGAGAACGGTTTGATTCTGGAACCCTGTGGCCTTTAACATGACATCGGTGGATTCTGGAACCCTGGGGCCTGGGAACATGAGTGAGGATTGATGGTGGAACCCTGTGGCCTGGCAACATGACTGAGGTTTGATACTGGAAGACTGTGGCCAGGAAACATGATATCGGGTTGATTCTGGAAACTTCTGTCCTGGGAACAAGACTGAGGTTTGATTCTGGAACCCTGTGTCCTGGGAATATGACAAAGGTTTGTTGCTGGAAGCCTGTTCCCTGGGTACATGACTGAGGTTTGATTCTGGACACCTGTGTCCTGGGAACATGAGTGATGTTTGATTGTTGAAACCTGTGGCCTGCGAACATGACTCAGGTTTGATTCTGGAACCATGTGTCCTGGGAATATGACTGAGGTTTGATTCTGGAAACCTTTGGCCTGAGAAAATGACTGAGGTTTCATTGTGGAAACATGTGGCCTGGGATCATGACTGAGGTTTGATGGTGGAACACTCTGGCCTGGCAAAATGACTGAGGCTTGATTCTGGAACCCTGTGGCCCGGGAACGTGACTGAGGTTTGATGGCAGAAACCTGTGGCCTGGCAACATGACTGACGTTTGATTCTGGATCCCTGTGGCCTGGGAACATGACTGAGGCGTGATTCTGGAAAACTGTGGCCTGGGAACATGACATCTGTTTAGATTGTGGAATACTGTGCCCCGGGAACCTGACTGAGCCTTGGTTCTGAAACCCTGTGGACTGGGAACATGACTGAGGTTTTATTCTGGAACCCTGTAGCCTGGGAACATAACTGAGGATTGATTCTGCAACCCTGTGGCCTGGGAACATGATACCGGTGGATTCTGGAACCCTGGGGACTGGGCATGTGACATCTGTTTAGATTGTGGACTACTGTGCCCCGGGAACCTGACTGAGCCTTGGTTCTGGAACCCTGTGGATTGGGAACATGACTGAGGTTTTATTCTAGAACCCTGTAGCCGGGAAACATAACTGAGGATTGATTCTCGAACCCTGTGGCCTGGGAACATGACATCGGTGGATTCTAGAACCCTGTGGCCTGGGAACATGTCTGAGGTTTGATGGTGGAAACCTGTGGCTTGGCAACATGACTAAGGTTTGATTCTGGAAGACTGTGGCCAGGAAGCATGATATCTGGTTGATTCTGGAAACTTGTGTCCTGGGAACATGACTGAGGTGTGTTTCTGGAAGCCTGTGCCCTGGGAACATGACTGAGGTTTGATTCTGGACACCTGTGTCCTGGGAACATGACTGAGGTTTGATGGTTGAAACCTGTGGCCCGCGAACATGACTCAGGTTTGATTCTGGAACCATGTGTCCTGGGAACATGACTGAGGTTTGATTTTGGAAACCTTTGGCCTGGGAAAATGACTGAGGTTTCATTGTGGAAACATGTGGCCTGGGATCATGACTGAGGTTTGATGGTGGAACACTCTGGCCTGGCAAAATGACTGAGGCTTGATTCTGGAACCCTGTGGCCCGGGAACATGAGAACGGTGTGATTCTGGAACCCTGTGGCCTTTAACATGACATCGGTGGATTCTGGAACCCTGTGGCCTGGGAACATGAGAACGGTTTGATTCTGGAACCCTGTGGCCTGGGAACATGAGTGAGGATTGATGGTGGAACCCTGTGGCCTGGCAACATGACTGAGGTTTGATACTGGAAGACTGTGGCCAGGAAACATGATATCGGGTTGATTCTGGAAACTTCTGTCCTGGGAACAAGACTGAGGTTTGATTCTGGAACCCTGTGTCCTGGGAATATGACAAAGGTTTGTTGCTGGAAGCCTGTTCCCTGGGTACATGACTGAGGTTTGATTCTGGACACCTGTGTCCTGGGAACATGACTGAGGTTTGATGGTTGAAACCTGTGGCCCGCGAACATGACTCAGGTTTGATTCTGGAACCATGTGTCCTGGGAACATGACTGAGGTTTGATTTTGGAAACCTTTGGCCTGGGAAAATGACTGAGGTTTCATTGTGGAAACATGTGGCCTGGGATCATGACTGAGGTTTGATGGTGGAACACTCTGGCCTGGCAAAATGACTGAGGCTTGATTCTGGAACCCTGTGGCCCGGGAACATGAGAACGGTTTGATTCTGGAACCCTGTGGCCTTTACCATGACATCGGTGGATTCTGGAACCCTGTGGCCTGGGAACATGAGAACGGTTTGATTCTGGAACCCTGTGGCCTGGGAACATGAGTGAGGATTGATGGTGGAACCCTGTGGCCTGGCAACATGACTGAGGTTTGATACTGGAAGACTGTGGCCAGGAAACATGATATCGGGTTGATTCTGGAAACTTCTGTCCTGGGAACAAGACTGAGGTTTGATTCTGGAACCCTGTGTCCTGGGAATATGACAAAGGTTTGTTGCTGGAAGCCTGTTCCCTGGGTACATGACTGAGGTTTGATTCTGGACACCTGTGTCCTGGGAACATGACTGAGGTTTGATGGTTGAAACCTGTGGCCCGCGAACATGACTCAGGTTTGATTCTGGAACCATGTGTCCTGGGAACATGACTGAGGTTTGATTTTGGAAACCTTTGGCCTGGGAAAATGACTGAGGTTTCATTGTGGAAACATGTGGCCTGGGATCATGACTGAGGTTTGATGGTGGAACACTCTGGCCTGGCAAAATGACTGAGGCTTGATTCTGGAACCCTGTGGCCCGGGAACATGAGAACGGTTTGATTCTGGAACCCTGTGGCCTTTAACATGACATCGGTGGATTCTGGAACCCTGTGGCCTGGGAACATGAGAACGGTTTGATTCTGGAACCCTGTGGCCTGGGAACATGAGTGAGGATTGATGGTGGAACCCTGTGGCCTGGCAACATGACTGAGGTTTGATACTGGAAGACTGTGGCCAGGAAACATGATATCGGGTTGATTCTGGAAACTTCTGTCCTGGGAACAAGACTGAGGTTTGATTCTGGAAACCTGTGTCCTGGGAATATGACAAAGGTTTGTTGCTGGAAGCCTGTTCCCTGGGTACATGACTGAGGTTTGATTCTGGACACCTGTGTCCTGGGAACATGAGTGATGTTTGATTGTTGAAACCTGTGGCCTGCGAACATGACTCAGGTTTGATTCTGGAACCATGTGTCCTGGGAATATGACTGAGGTTTGATTCTGGAAACCTTTGGCCTGAGAAAATGACGGAGGTTTCATTGTGGAAACATGTGGCCTGGGATCATGACTGAGGTTTGATGGTGGAACACTCTGGCCTGGCAAAATGACTGAGGCTTGATTCTGGAACCCTGTGGCCCGGGAACGTGACTGAGGTTTGATGGCAGAAACCTGTGGCCTGGCAACATGACTGACGTTTGATTCTGGATCCCTGTGGCCTGGGAACATGACTGAGGCGTGATTCTGGAAAACTGTGGCCTGGGAACATGACATCTGTTTAGATTGTGGAATACTGTGCCCCGGGAACCTGACTGAGCCTTGGTTCTGAAACCCTGTGGACTGGGAACATGACTGAGGTTTTATTCTGGAACCCTGTAGCCTGGGAACATAACTGAGGATTGATTCTGGAACCCTGTGGCCTGGGAACATGATACTGGTGGATTCTGGAACCCTGGGGACTGGGCATGTGACATCTGTTTAGATTGTGGACTACTGTGCCCCGGGAACCTGACTGAGCCTTGGTTCTGGAACCCTGTGGATTGGGAACATGACTGAGGTTTTATTCTAGAACCCTGTAGCCTGGAAACATAACTGAGGATTGATTCTCGAACCCTGTGGCCTGGGAACATGACATCGGTGGATTCTAGAACCCTGTGGCCTGGGAACATGTCTGAGGTTTGATGGTGGAAACCTGTGGCTTGGCAACATGACTAAGGTTTGATTCTGGAAGACTGTGGCCCGGAAGCATGATATCTGGTTGATTCTGGAAACTTGTGTCCTGGGAACATGACTGAGGTGTGTTTCTGGAAGCCTGTGCCCTGGGAACATGACTGAGGTTTGATTCTGGACACCTGTGTCCTGGGAACATGACTGAGGTTTGATGGTTGAAACCTGTAGCCCGCGAACATGACTCAGGTTTGATTCTGGAACCATGTGTCCTGGGAACATGAGTGAGGTTTGATTTTGGAAACCTTTGGCCTGGGAAAATGACTGAGGTTTCATTGTGGAAACATGTGGCCTGGGATCATGACTGAGGTTTGATGGTGGAACACTCTGGCCTGGCAAAATGACTGAGGCTTGATTCTGGAACCCTGTGGCCCAGGAACATGAGAACGGTTTGATTCTGGAACCCTGTGGCCTTTAACATGACATCGGTGGATTCTGGAACCCTGTGGCCTGGGAACATGAGTGAGGATTGATGGTGGAACCCTGTGGCCTGGCAACATGACTGAGGTTTGATACTGGAAGACTGTGGCCAGGAAACATGATATCGGGTTGATTCTGGAAACTTCTGTCCTGGGAACAAGACTGAGGTTTGATTCTGGAACCCTGTGTCCTGGGAATATGACAAAGGTTTGTTGCTGGAAGCCTGTTCCCTGGGTACATGACTGAGGTTTGATTCTGGACACCTGTGTCCTGGGAACATGAGTGATGTTTGATTGTTGAAACCTGTGGCCTGCGAACATGACTCAGGTTTGATTCTGGAACCATGTGTCCTGGGAATATGACTGAGGTTTGATTCTGGAAACCTTTGGCCTGAGAAAATGACTGAGGTTTCATTGTGGAAACATGTGGCCTGGGATCATGACTGAGGTTTGATGGTGGAACACTCTGGCCTGGCAAAATGACTGAGGCTTGATTCTGGAACCCTGTGGCCCGGGAACGTGACTGAGGTTTGATGGCAGAAACCTGTGGCCTGGCAACATGACTGACGTTTGATTCTGGATCCCTGTGGCCTGGGAACATGACTGAGGCGTGATTCTGGAAAACTGTGGCCTGGGAACATGACATCTGTTTAGATTGTGGAATACTGTGCCCCGGGAACCTGACTGAGCCTTGGTTCTGAAACCCTGTGGACTGGGAACATGACTGAGGTTTTATTCTGGAACCCTGTAGCCTGGGAACATAACTGAGGATTGATTCTGGAACCCTGTGGCCTGGGAACATGATACCGGTGGATTCTGGAACCCTGGGGACTGGGCATGTGACATCTGTTTAGATTGTGGACTACTGTGCCCCGGGAACCTGACTGAGCCTTGGTTCTGGAACCCTGTGGATTGGGAACATGACTGAGGTTTTATTCTAGAACCCTGTAGCCGGGAAACATAACTGAGGATTGATTCTCGAACCCTGTGGCCTGGGAACATGACATCGGTGGATTCTAGAACCCTGTGGCCTGGGAACATGTCTGAGGTTTGATGGTGGAAACCTGTGGCTTGGCAACATGACTAAGGTTTGATTCTGGAAGACTGTGGCCAGGAAGCATGATATCTGGTTGATTCTGGAAACTTGTGTCCTGGGAACATGACTGAGGTGTGTTTCTGGAAGCCTGTGCCCTGGGAACATGACTGAGGTTTGATTCTGGACACCTGTGTCCTGGGAACATGACTGAGGTTTGATGGTTGAAACCTGTGGCCCGCGAACATGACTCAGGTTTGATTCTGGAACCATGTGTCCTGGGAACATGACTGAGGTTTGATTTTGGAAACCTTTGGCCTGGGAAAATGACTGAGGTTTCATTGTGGAAACATGTGGCCTGGGATCATGACTGAGGTTTGATGGTGGAACACTCTGGCCTGGCAAAATGACTGAGGCTTGATTCTGGAACCCTGTGGCCCGGGAACATGAGAACGGTTTGATTCTGGAACCCTGTGGCCTTTAACATGACATCGGTGGATTCTGGAACCCTGTGGCCTGGGAACATGAGAACGGTTTGATTCTGGAACCCTGTGGCCTGGGAACATGAGTGAGGATTGATGGTGGAACCCTGTGGCCTGGCAACATGACTGAGGTTTGATACTGGAAGACTGTGGCCAGGAAACATGATATCGGGTTGATTCTGGAAACTTCTGTCCTGGGAACAAGACTGAGGTTTGATTCTGGAACCCTGTGTCCTGGGAATATGACAAAGGTTTGTTGCTGGAAGCCTGTTCCCTGGGTACATGACTGAGGTTTGATTCTGGACACCTGTGTCCTGGGAACATGAGTAATGTTTGATTGTTGAAACCTGTGGCCTGCGAACATGACTCAGGTTTGATTCTGGAACCATGTGTCCTGGGAATATGACTGAGGTTTGATTCTGGAAACCTTTGGCCTGAGAAAATGACGGAGGTTTCATTGTGGAAACATGTGGCCTGGGATCATGACTGAGGTTTGATGGTGGAACACTCTGGCCTGGCAAAATGACTGAGGCT
Organism: Balaenoptera physalus; assembly: GCF_965194825.1. Taxonomy (NCBI): domain Eukaryota; kingdom Metazoa; phylum Chordata; class Mammalia; order Artiodactyla; family Balaenopteridae; genus Balaenoptera; species Balaenoptera physalus. The sequence continues at coordinate 35,624 of NW_028124785.1, read as the reverse complement.
TGATTCTGGAACCCTGTGGCCCGGGAACGTGACTGAGGTTTGATGGCAGAAACCTGTGGCCTGGCAACATGACTGACGTTTGATTCTGGATCCCTGTGGCCTGGGAACATGACTGAGGCGTGATTCTGGAAAACTGTGGCCTGGGAACATGACATCTGTTTAGATTGTGGAATACTGTGCCCCGGGAACCTGACTGAGCCTTGGTTCTGAAACCCTGTGGACTGGGAACATGACTGAGGTTTTATTCTGGAACCCTGTAGCCTGGGAACATAACTGAGGATTGATTCTGGAACCCTGTGGCCTGGGAACATGATACCGGTGGATTCTGGAACCCTGGGGACTGGGCATGTGACATCTGTTTAGATTGTGGACTACTGTGCCCCGGGAACCTGACTGAGCCTTGGTTCTGGAACCCTGTGGATTGGGAACATGACTGAGGTTTTATTCTAGAACCCTGTAGCCTGGAAACATAACTGAGGATTGATTCTCGAACCCTGTGGCCTGGGAACATGACATCGGTGGATTCTAGAACCCTGTGGCCTGGGAACATGTCTGAGGTTTGATGGTGGAAACCTGTGGCTTGGCAACATGACTAAGGTTTGATTCTGGAAGACTGTGGCCAGGAAGCATGATATCTGGTTGATTCTGGAAACTTGTGTCCTGGGAACATGACTGAGGTGTGTTTCTGGAAGCCTGTGCCCTGGGAACATGACTGAGGTTTGATTCTGGACACCTGTGTCCTGGGAACATGACTGAGGTTTGATGGTTGAAACCTGTGGCCCGCGAACATGACTCAGGTTTGATTCTGGAACCATGTGTCCTGGGAACATGACTGAGGTTTGATTTTGGAAACCTTTGGCCTGGGAAAATGACTGAGGTTTCATTGTGGAAACATGTGGCCTGGGATCATGACTGAGGTTTGATGGTGGAACACTCTGGCCTGGCAAAATGACTGAGGCTTGATTCTGGAACCCTGTGGCCTGGGAACATGAGAACGGTTTGATTCTGGAACCCTGTGGCCTGGGAACATGAGTGAGGATTGATGGTGGAACCCTGTGGCCTGGCAACATGACTGAGGTTTGATACTGGAAGACTGTGGCCAGGAAACATGATATCGGGTTGATTCTGGAAACTTCTGTCCTGGGAACAAGACTGAGGTTTGATTCTGGAACCCTGTGTCCTGGGAATATGACAAAGGTTTGTTGCTGGAAGCCTGTTCCCTGGGTACATGACTGAGGTTTGATTCTGGACACCTGTGTCCTGGGAACATGAGTAATGTTTGATTGTTGAAACCTGTGGCCTGCGAACATGACTCAGGTTTGATTCTGGAACCATGTGTCCTGGGAATATGACTGAGGTTTGATTCTGGAAACCTTTGGCCTGAGAAAATGACGGAGGTTTCATTGTGGAAACATGTGGCCTGGGATCATGACTGAGGTTTGATGGTGGAACACTCTGGCCTGGCAAAATGACTGAGGCTTGATTCTGGAACCCTGTGGCCCGGGAACGTGACTGAGGTTTGATGGCAGAAACCTGTGGCCTGGCAACATGACTGACGTTTGATTCTGGATCCCTGTGGCCTGGGAACATGACTGAGGCGTGATTCTGGAAAACTGTGGCCTGGGAACATGACATCTGTTTAGATTGTGGAATACTGTGCCCCGGGAACCTGACTGAGCCTTGGTTCTGAAACCCTGTGGACTGGGAACATGACTGAGGTTTTATTCTGGAACCCTGTAGCCTGGGAACATAACTGAGGATTGATTCTGGAACCCTGTGGCCTGGGAACATGATACCGGTGGATTCTGGAACCCTGGGGACTGGGCATGTGACATCTGTTTAGATTGTGGACTACTGTGCCCCGGGAACCTGACTGAGCCTTGGTTCTGGAACCCTGTGGATTGGGAACATGACTGAGGTTTTATTCTAGAACCCTGTAGCCTGGAAACATAACTGAGGATTGATTCTCGAACCCTGTGGCCTGGGAACATGACATCGGTGGATTCTAGAACCCTGTGGCCTGGGAACATGTCTGAGGTTTGATGGTGGAAACCTGTGGCTTGGCAACATGACTAAGGTTTGATTCTGGAAGACTGTGGCCAGGAAGCATGATATCTGGTTGATTCTGGAAACTTGTGTCCTGGGAACATGACTGAGGTTTGTTTCTGGAAGCCTGTGCCCTGGGAACATGTCTGAGGTTTGATTCTGGGCCCCTGTGTCCTGGGAACATGACTGAGGTTTGATGGTTGAAACCTGTGGCCCGCGAACATGACTCAGGTTTGATTCTGGAACCATGTGTCCTGGGAACATGACTGAGGTTTGATTTTGGAAACCTTTGGCCTGGGAAAATGACTGAGGTTTCATTGTGGAAACATGTGGCCTGGGATCATGACTGAGGTTTGATGGTGGAACACTCTGGCCTGGCAAAATGACTGAGGCTTGATTCTGGAACCCTGTGGCTCGGGAACATGAGAACGGTTTGATTCTGGAACCCTGTGGCCTTTAACATGACATCGGTGGATTCTGGAACCCTGTGGCCTGGGAACATGAGAACGGTTTGATTCTGGAACCCTGTGGCCTGGGAACATGAGTGAGGATTGATGGTGGAACCCTGTGGCCTGGCAACATTACTGAGGTTTGATACTGGAAGACTGTGGCCAGGAAACATGATATCGGGTTGATTCTGGAAACTTCTGTCCTGGGAACAAGACTGAGGTTTGATTCTGGAACCCTGTGTCCTGGGAATATGACAAAGGTTTGTTGCTGGAAGCCTGTTCCCTGGGTACATGACTGAGGTTTGATTCTGGACACCTGTGTCCTGGGAACATGAGTGATGTTTGATTGTTGAAACCTGTGGCCTGCGAACATGACTCAGGTTTGATTCTGGAACCATGTGTCCTGGGAATATGACTGAGGTTTGATTCTGGAAACCTTTGGCCTGAGAAAATGACTGAGGTTTCATTGTGGAAACATGTGGCCTGGGATCATGACTGAGGTTTGATGGTGGAACACTCTGGCCTGGCAAAATGACTGAGGCTTGATTCTGGAACCCTGTGGCCCGGGAACGTGACTGAGGTTTGATGGCAGAAACCTGTGGCCTGGCAACATGACTGACGTTTGATTCTGGATCCCTGTGGCCTGGGAACATGACTGAGGCGTGATTCTGGAAAACTGTGGCCTGGGAACATGACATCTGTTTAGATTGTGGAATACTGTGCCCCGGGAACCTGACTGAGCCTTGGTTCTGAAACCCTGTGGACTGGGAACATGACTGAGGTTTTATTCTGGAACCCTGTAGCCTGGGAACATAACTGAGGATTGATTCTGGAACCCTGTGGCCTGGGAACATGATACCGGTGGATTCTGGAACCCTGGGGACTGGGCATGTGACATCTGTTTAGATTGTGGAATACTGTGCCCCGGGAACCTGACTGAGCCTTGGTTCTGGAACCCTGTGGATTGGGAACATGACTGAGGTTTTATTCTAGAACCCTGTAGCCTGGAAACATAACTGAGGATTGATTCTCGAACCCTGTGGCCTGGGAACATGACATCGGTGGATTCTAGAACCCTGTGGCCTGGGAACATGTCTGAGGTTTGATGGTGGAAACCTGTGGCTTGGCAACATGACTAAGGTTTGATTCTGGAAGACTGTGGCCAGGAAGCATGATATCTGGTTGATTCTGGAAACTTGTGTCCTGGGAACATGACTGAGGTGTGTTTCTGGAAGCCTGTGCCCTGGGAACATGACTGAGGTTTGATTCTGGACACCTGTGTCCTGGGAACATGACTGAGGTTTGATGGTTGAAACCTGTGGCCCGCGCACATGACTCAGGTTTGATTCTGGAACCCTGTGTCCTGGGAACATGACTGAGGTTTGATTTTGGAAACCTTTGGCCTGGGAAAATGACTGAGGTTTCATTGTGGAAACATGTGGCCTGGGATCATGACTGAGGTTTGATGGTGGAACACTCTGGCCTGGCAAAATGACTGAGGCTTGATTCTGGAACCCTGTGGCCCGGGAACATGAGAACGGTTTGATTCTGGAACCCTGTGGCCTTTAACATGACATCGGTGGATTCTGGAACCCTGTGGCCTGGGAACATGAGTGAGGATTGATGGTGGAACCCTGTGGCCTGGCAACATGACTGAGGTTTGATACTGGAAGACTGTGGCCAGGAAACATGATATCGGGTTGATTCTGGAAACTTCTGTCCTGGGAACAAGACTGAGGTTTGATTCTGGAACCCTGTGTCCTGGGAATATGACAAAGGTTTGTTGCTGGAAGCCTGTTCCCTGGGTACATGACTGAGGTTTGATTCTGGACACCTGTGTCCTGGGAACATGAGTGATGTTTGATTGTTGAAACCTGTGGCCTGCGAACATGACTCAGGTTTGATTCTGGAACCATGTGTCCTGGGAATATGACTGAGGTTTGATTCTGGAAACCTTTGGCCTGAGAAAATGACTGAGGTTTCATTGTGGAAACATGTGGCCTGGGATCATGACTGAGGTTTGATGGTGGAACACTCTGGCCTGGCAAAATGACTGAGGCTTGATTCTGGAACCCTGTGGCCCGGGAACGTGACTGAGGTTTGATGGCAGAAACCTGTGGCCTGGCAACATGACTGACGTTTGATTCTGGATCCCTGTGGCCTGGGAACATGACTGAGGCGTGATTCTGGAAAACTGTGGCCTGGGAACATGACATCTGTTTAGATTGTGGAATACTGTGCCCCGGGAACCTGACTGAGCCTTGGTTCTGAAACCCTGTGGACTGGGAACATGACTGAGGTTTTATTCTGGAACCCTGTAGCCTGGGAACATAACTGAGGATTGATTCTGGAACCCTGTGGCCTGGGAACATGATACCGGTGGATTCTGGAACCCTGGGGACTGGGCATGTGACATCTGTTTAGATTGTGGACTACTGTGCCCCGGGAACCTGACTGAGCCTTGGTTCTGGAACCCTGTGGATTGGGAACATGACTGAGGTTTTATTCTAGAACCCTGTAGCCGGGAAACATAACTGAGGATTGATTCTCGAACCCTGTGGCCTGGGAACATGACATCGGTGGATTCTAGAACCCTGTGGCCTGGGAACATGTCTGAGGTTTGATGGTGGAAACCTGTGGCTTGGCAACATGACTAAGGTTTGATTCTGGAAGACTGTGGCCAGGAAGCATGATATCTGGTTGATTCTGGAAACTTGTGTCCTGGGAACATGACTGAGGTGTGTTTCTGGAAGCCTGTGCCCTGGGAACATGACTGAGGTTTGATTCTGGACACCTGTGTCCTGGGAACATGACTGAGGTTTGATGGTTGAAACCTGTGGCCCGCGAACATGACTCAGGTTTGATTCTGGAACCATGTGTCCTGGGAACATGACTGAGGTTTGATTTTGGAAACCTTTGGCCTGGGAAAATGACTGAGGTTTCATTGTGGAAACATGTGGCCTGGGATCATGACTGAGGTTTGATGGTGGAACACTCTGGCCTGGCAAAATGACTGAGGCTTGATTCTGGAACCCTGTGGCCCGGGAACATGAGAACGGTTTGATTCTGGAACCCTGTGGCCTTTAACATGACATCGGTGGATTCTGGAACCCTGTGGCCTGGGAACATGAGAACGGTTTGATTCTGGAACCCTGTGGCCTGGGAACATGAGTGAGGATTGATGGTGGAACCCTGTGGCCTGGCAACATGACTGAGGTTTGATACTGGAAGACTGTGGCCAGGAAACATGATATCGGGTTGATTCTGGAAACTTCTGTCCTGGGAACAAGACTGAGGTTTGATTCTGGAACCCTGTGTCCTGGGAATATGACAAAGGTTTGTTGCTGGAAGCCTGTTCCCTGGGTACATGACTGAGGTTTGATTCTGGACACCTGTGTCCTGGGAACATGAGTGATGTTTGATTGTTGAAACCTGTGGCCCGCGAACATGACTCAGGTTTGATTCTGGAACCATGTGTCCTGGGAATATGACTGAGGTTTGATTCTGGAAACCTTTGGCCTGAGAAAATGACGGAGGTTTCATTGTGGAAACATGTGGCCTGGGATCATGACTGAGGTTTGATGGTGGAACACTCTGGCCTGGCAAAATGACTGAGGCTTGATTCTGGAACCCTGTGGCCCGGGAACGTGACTGAGGTTTGATGGCAGAAACCTGTGGCCTGGCAACATGACTGACGTTTGATTCTGGATCCCTGTGGCCTGGGAACATGACTGAGGCGTGATTCTGGAAAACTGTGGCCTGGGAACATGACATCTGTTTAGATTGTGGAATACTGTGCCCCGGGAACCTGACTGAGCCTTGGTTCTGAAACCCTGTGGACTGGGAACATGACTGAGGTTTTATTCTGGAACCCTGTAGCCTGGGAACATAACTGAGGATTGATTCTGGAACCCTGTGGCTTGGGAACATGATACCGGTGGATTCTGGAACCCTGGGGACTGGGCATGTGACATCTGTTTAGATTGTGGACTACTGTGCCCCGGGAACCTGACTGAGCCTTGGTTCTGGAACCCTGTGGATTGGGAACATGACTGAGGTTTTATTCTAGAACCCTGTAGCCTGGAAACATAACTGAGGATTGATTCTCGAACCCTGTGGCCTGGGAACATGACATCGGTGGATTCTAGAACCCTGTGGCCTGGGAACATGTCTGAGGTTTGATGGTGGAAACCTGTGGCTTGGCAACATGACTAAGGTTTGATTCTGGAAGACTGTGGCCAGGAAGCATGATATCTGGTTGATTCTGGAAACTTGTGTCCTGGGAACATGACTGAGGTTTGTTTCTGGAAGCCTGTGCCCTGGGAACATGTCTGAGGTTTGATTCTGGGCCCCTGTGTCCTGGGAACATGACTGAGGTTTGATGGTTGAAACCTGTGGCCCGCGAACATGACTCAGGTTTGATTCTGGAACCATGTGTCCTGGGAACATGACTGAGGTTTGATTTTGGAAACCTTTGGCCTGGGAAAATGACTGAGGTTTCATTGTGGAAACATGTGGCCTGGGATCATGACTGAGGTTTGATGGTGGAACACTCTGGCCTGGCAAAATGACTGAGGCTTGATTCTGGAACCCTGTGGCTCGGGAACATGAGAACGGTTTGATTCTGGAACCCTGTGGCCTTTAACATGACATCGGTGGATTCTGGAACCCTGTGGCCTGGGAACATGAGAACGGTTTGATTCTGGAACCCTGTGGCCTGGGAACATGAGTGAGGATTGATGGTGGAACCCTGTGGCCTGGCAACATGACTGAGGTTTGATACTGGAAGACTGTGGCCAGGAAACATGATATCGGGTTGATTCTGGAAACTTCTGTCCTGGGAACAAGACTGAGGTTTGATTCTGGAACCCTGTGTCCTGGGAATATGACAAAGGTTTGTTGCTGGAAGCCTGTTCCCTGGGTACATGACTGAGGTTTGATTCTGGACACCTGTGTCCTGGGAACATGAGTGATGTTTGATTGTTGAAACCTGTGGCCTGCGAACATGACTCAGGTTTGATTCTGGAACCATGTGTCCTGGGAATATGACTGAGGTTTGATTCTGGAAACCTTTGGCCTGAGAAAATGACTGAGGTTTCATTGTGGAAACATGTGGCCTGGGATCATGACTGAGGTTTGATGGTGGAACACTCTGGCCTGGCAAAATGACTGAGGCTTGATTCTGGAACCCTGTGGCCCGGGAACGTGACTGAGGTTTGATGGCAGAAACCTGTGGCCTGGCAACATGACTGACGTTTGATTCTGGATCCCTGTGGCCTGGGAACATGACTGAGGCGTGATTCTGGAAAACTGTGGCCTGGGAACATGACATCTGTTTAGATTGTTGAATACTGTGCCCCGGGAACCTGACTGAGCCTTGGTTCTGAAACCCTGTGGACTGGGAACATGACTGAGGTTTTATTCTGGAACCCTGTAGCCTGGGAACATAACTGAGGATTGATTCTGGAACCCTGTGGCCTGGGAACATGATACCGGTGGATTCTGGAACCCTGGGGACTGGGCATGTGACATCTGTTTAGATTGTGGACTACTGTGCCCCGGGAACCTGACTGAGCCTTGGTTCTGGAACCCTGTGGATTGGGAACATGACTGAGGTTTTATTCTAGAACCCTGTAGCCGGGAAACATAACTGAGGATTGATTCTCGAACCCTGTGGCCTGGGAACATGACATCGGTGGATTCTAGAACCCTGTGGCCTGGGAACATGTCTGAGGTTTGATGGTGGAAACCTGTGGCTTGGCAACATGACTAAGGTTTGATTCTGGAAGACTGTGGCCAGGAAGCATGATATCTGGTTGATTCTGGAAACTTGTGTCCTGGGAACATGACTGAGGTGTGTTTCTGGAAGCCTGTGCCCTGGGAACATGACTGAGGTTTGATTCTGGACCCCTGTGTCCTGGGAACATGACTGAGGTTTGATGGTTGAAACCTGTGGCCCGCGAACATGACTCAGGTTTGATTCTGGAACCATGTGTCCTGGGAACATGACTGAGGTTTGATTTTGGAAACCTTTGGCCTGGGAAAATGACTGAGGTTTCATTGTGGAAACATGTGGCCTGGGATCATGACTGAGGTTTGATGGTGGAACACTCTGGCCTGGCAAAATGACTGAGGCTTGATTCTGGAACCCTGTGGCGCGGGAACATGAGAACGGTTTGATTCTGGAACCCTGTGGCCTTTAACATGACATCGGTGGATTCTGGAACCCTGTGGCCTGGGAACATGAGAACGGTTTGATTCTGGAACCCTGTGGCCTGGGAACATGAGTGAGGATTGATGGTGGAACCCTGTGGCCTGGCAACATGACTGAGGTTTGATACTGGAAGACTGTGGCCAGGAAACATGATATCGGGTTGATTCTGGAAACTTCTGTCCTGGGAACAAGACTGAGGTTTGATTCTGGAACCCTGTGTCCTGGGAATATGACAAAGGTTTGTTGCTGGAAGCCTGTTCCCTGGGTACATGACTGAGGTTTGATTCTGGACACCTGTGTCCTGGGAACATGACTGAGGTTTGATGGCTGAAACCTGTGGCCCGCGAACATGACTCAGGTTTGATTCTGGAACCATGTGTCCTGGGAACATGACTGAGGTTTGATTTTGGAAACCTTTGGCCTGGGAAAATGACTGAGGTTTCATTGTGGAAACATGTGGCCTGGGATCATGACTGAGGTTTGATGGTGGAACACTCTGGCCTGGCAAAATGACTGAGGCTTGATTCTGGAACCCTGTGGCCCGGGAACATGAGAACGGTTTGATTCTGGAACCCTGTGGCCTTTACCATGACATCGGTGGATTCTGGAACCCTGTGGCCTGGGAACATGAGAACGGTTTGATTCTGGAACCCTGTGGCCTGGGAACATGAGTGAGGATTGATGGTGGAACCCTGTGGCCTGGCAACATGACTGAGGTTTGATACTGGAAGACTGTGGCCAGGAAACATGATATCGGGTTGATTCTGGAAACTTCTGTCCTGGGAACAAGACTGAGGTTTGATTCTGGAACCCTGTGTCCTGGGAATATGACAAAGGTTTGTTGCTGGAAGCCTGTTCCCTGGGTACATGACTGAGGTTTGATTCTGGACACCTGTGTCCTGGGAACATGACTGAGGTTTGATGGTTGAAACCTGTGGCCCGCGAACATGACTCAGGTTTGATTCTGGAACCATGTGTCCTGGGAACATGACTGAGGTTTGATTTTGGAAACCTTTGGCCTGGGAAAATGACTGAGGTTTCATTGTGGAAACATGTGGCCTGGGATCATGACTGAGGTTTGATGGTGGAACACTCTGGCCTGGCAAAATGACTGAGGCTTGATTCTGGAACCCTGTGGCCCGGGAACATGAGAACGGTTTGATTCTGGAACCCTGTGGCCTTTAACATGACATCGGTGGATTCTGGAACCCTGTGGCCTGGGAACATGAGAACGGTTTGATTCTGGAACCCTGTGGCCTGGGAACATGAGTGAGGATTGATGGTGGAACCCTGTGGCCTGGCAACATGACTGAGGTTTGATACTGGAAGACTGTGGCCAGGAAACATGATATCGGGTTGATTCTGGAAACTTCTGTCCTGGGAACAAGACTGAGGTTTGATTCTGGAACCCTGTGTCCTGGGAATATGACAAAGGTTTGTTGCTGGAAGCCTGTTCCCTGGGTACATGACTGAGGTTTGATTCTGGACACCTGTGTCCTGGGAACATGAGTGATGTTTGATTGTTGAAACCTGTGGCCTGCGAACATGACTCAGGTTTGATTCTGGAACCATGTGTCCTGGGAATATGACTGAGGTTTGATTCTGGAAACCTTTGGCCTGAGAAAATGACGGAGGTTTCATTGTGGAAACATGTGGCCTGGGATCATGACTGAGGTTTGATGGTGGAACACTCTGGCCTGGCAAAATGACTGAGGCTTGATTCTGGAACCCTGTGGCCCGGGAACGTGACTGAGGTTTGATGGCAGAAACCTGTGGCCTGGCAACATGACTGACGTTTGATTCTGGATCCCTGTGGCCTGGGAACATGACTGAGGCGTGATTCTGGAAAACTGTGGCCTGGGAACATGACATCTGTTTAGATTGTGGAATACTGTGCCCCGGGAACCTGACTGAGCCTTGGTTCTGAAACCCTGTGGACTGGGAACATGACTGAGGTTTTATTCTGGAACCCTGTAGCCTGGGAACATAACTGAGGATTGATTCTGGAACCCTGTGGCCTGGGAACATGATACCGGTGGATTCTGGAACCCTGGGGACTGGGCATGTGACATCTGTTTAGATTGTGGACTACTGTGCCCCGGGAACCTGACTGAGCCTTGGTTCTGGAACCCTGTGGATTGGGAACATGACTGAGGTTTTATTCTAGAACCCTGTAGCCTGGAAACATAACTGAGGATTGATTCTCGAACCCTGTGGCCTGGGAACATGACATCGGGGGATTCTAGAACCCTGTGGCCTGGGAACATGTCTGAGGTTTGATGGTGGAAACCTGTGGCTTGGCAACATGACTAAGGTTTGATTCTGGAAGACTGTGGCCAGGAAGCATGATATCTGGTTGATTCTGGAAACTTGTGTCCTGGGAACATGACTGAGGTGTGTTTCTGGAAGCCTGTGCCCTGGGAACATGACTGAGGTTTGATTCTGGACCCCTGTGTCCTGGGAACATGACTGAGGTTTGATGGTTGAAACCTGTGGCCCGCGAACATGACTCAGGTTTGATTCTGGAACCATGTGTCCTGGGAACATGACTGAGGTTTGATTTTGGAAACCTTTGGCCTGGGAAAATGACTGAGGTTTCATTGTGGAAACATGTGGCCTGGGATCATGACTGAGGTTTGATGGTGGAACACTCTGGCCTGGCAAAATGACTGAGGCTTGATTCTGGAACCCTGTGGCTCGGGAACATGAGAACGGTTTGATTCTGGAACCCTGTGGCCTTTAACATGACATCGGTGGATTCTGGAACCCTGTGGCCTGGGAACATGAGAACGGTTTGATTCTGGAACCCTGTGGCCTGGGAACATGAGTGAGGATTGATGGTGGAACCCTGTGGCCTGGCAACATGACTGAGGTTTGATACTGGAAGACTGTGGCCAGGAAACATGATATCGGGTTGATTCTGGAAACTTCTGTCCTGGGAACAAGACTGAGGTTTGATTCTGGAACCCTGTGTCCTGGGAATATGACAAAGGTTTGTTGCTGGAAGCCTGTTCCCTGGGTACATGACTGAGGTTTGATTCTGGACACCTGTGTCCTGGGAACATGAGTGATGTTTGATTGTTGAAACCTGTGGCCTGCGAACATGACTCAGGTTTGATTCTGGAACCATGTGTCCTGGGAATATGACTGAGGTTTGATTCTGGAAACCTTTGGCCTGAGAAAATGACTGAGGTTTCATTGTGGAAACATGTGGCCTGGGATCATGACTGAGGTTTGATGGTGGAACACTCTGGCCTGGCAAAATGACTGAGGCTTGATTCTGGAACCCTGTGGCCCGGGAACGTGACTGAGGTTTGATGGCAGAAACCTGTGGCCTGGCAACATGACTGACGTTTGATTCTGGATCCCTGTGGCCTGGGAACATGACTTAACCGTGATTCTGGAAAACTGTGGCCTGGGAACATGACATCTGTTTAGATTGTGGAATACTGTGCCCCGGGAACCTGACTGAGCCTTGGTTCTGAAACCCTGTGGACTGGGAACATGACTGAGGTTTTATTCTGGAACCCTGTAGCCTGGGAACATAACTGAGGATTGATTCTGGAACCCTGTGGCCTGGGAACATGATACCGGTGGATTCTGGAACCCTGGGAACTGGGCATGTGACATCTGTTTAGATTGTGGACTACTGTGCCCCGGGAACCTGACTGAGCCTTGGTTCTGGAACCCTGTGGATTGGGAACATGACTGAGGTTTTATTCTAGAACCCTGTAGCCTGGAAACATAACTGAGGATTGATTCTCGAACCCTGTGGCCTGGGAACATGACATCGGTGGATTCTAGAACCCTGTGGCCTGGGAACATGTCTGAGGTTTGATGGTGGAAACCTGTGGCTTGGCAACATGACTAAGGTTTGATTCTGGAAGACTGTGGCCAGGAAGCATGATATCTGGTTGATTCTGGAAACTTGTGTCCTGGGAACATGACTGAGGTGTGTTTCTGGAAGCCTGTGCCCTGGGAACATGACTGAGGTTTGATTCTGGACACCTGTGTCCTGGGAACATGACTGAGGTTTGATGGTTGAAACCTGTGGCCCGCGCACATGACTCAGGTTTGATTCTGGAACCCTGTGTCCTGGGAACATGACTGAGGTTTGATTTTGGAAACCTTTGGCCTGGGAAAATGACTGAGGTTTCATTGTGGAAACATGTGGCCTGGGATCATGACTGAGGTTTGATGGTGGAACACTCTGGCCTGGCAAAATGACTGAGGCTTGATTCTGGAACCCTGTGGCCCGGGAACATGAGAACGGTTTGATTCTGGAACCCTGTGGCCTTTAACATGACATCGGTGGATTCTGGAACCCTGTGGCCTGGGAACATGAGTGAGGATTGATGGTGGAACCCTGTGGCCTGGCAACATGACTGAGGTTTGATACTGGAAGACTGTGGCCAGGAAACATGATATCGGGTTGATTCTGGAAACTTCTGTCCTGGGAACAAGACTGAGGTTTGATTCTGGAACCCTGTGTCCTGGGAATATGACAAAGGTTTGTTGCTGGAAGCCTGTTCCCTGGGTACATGACTGAGGTTTGATTCTGGACACCTGTGTCCTGGGAACATGAGTGATGTTTGATTGTTGAAACCTGTGGCCTGCGAACATGACTCAGGTTTGATTCTGGAACCATGTGTCCTGGGAATATGACTGAGGTTTGATTCTGGAAACCTTTGGCCTGAGAAAATGACTGAGGTTTCATTGTGGAAACATGTGGCCTGGGATCATGACTGAGGTTTGATGGTGGAACACTCTGGCCTGGCAAAATGACTGAGGCTTGATTCTGGAACCCTGTGGCCCGGGAACGTGACTGAGGTTTGATGGCAGAAACCTGTGGCCTGGCAACATGACTGACGTTTGATTCTGGATCCCTGTGGCCTGGGAACATGACTGAGGCGTGATTCTGGAAAACTGTGGCCTGGGAACATGACATCTGTTTAGATTGTGGAATACTGTGCCCCGGGAACCTGACTGAGCCTTGGTTCTGAAACCCTGTGGACTGGGAACATGACTGAGGTTTTATTCTGGAACCCTGTAGCCTGGGAACATAACTGAGGATTGATTCTGGAACCCTGTGGCCTGGGAACATGATACCGGTGGATTCTGGAACCCTGGGGACTGGGCATGTGACATCTGTTTAGATTGTGGACTACTGTGCCCCGGGAACCTGACTGAGCCTTGGTTCTGGAACCCTGTGGATTGGGAACATGACTGAGGTTTTATTCTAGAACCCTGTAGCCGGGAAACATAACTGAGGATTGATTCTCGAACCCTGTGGCCTGGGAACATGACATCGGTGGATTCTAGAACCCTGTGGCCTGGGAACATGTCTGAGGTTTGATGGTGGAAACCTGTGGCTTGGCAACATGACTAAGGTTTGATTCTGGAAGACTGTGGCCAGGAAGCATGATATCTGGTTGATTCTGGAAACTTGTGTCCTGGGAACATGACTGAGGTGTGTTTCTGGAAGCCTGTGCCCTGGGAACATGACTGAGGTTTGATTCTGGACACCTGTGTCCTGGGAACATGACTGAGGTTTGATGGTTGAAACCTGTGGCCCGCGAACATGACTCAGGTTTGATTCTGGAACCATGTGTCCTGGGAACATGACTGAGGTTTGATTTTGGAAACCTTTGGCCTGGGAAAATGACTGAGGTTTCATTGTGGAAACATGTGGCCTGGGATCATGACTGAGGTTTGATGGTGGAACACTCTGGCCTGGCAAAATGACTGAGGCTTGATTCTGGAACCCTGTGGCCCGGGAACATGAGAACGGTTTGATTCTGGAACCCTGTGGCCTTTAACATGACATCGGTGGATTCTGGAACCCTGTGGCCTGGGAACATGAGAACGGTTTGATTCTGGAACCCTGTGGCCTGGGAACATGAGTGAGGATTGATGGTGGAACCCTGTGGCCTGGCAACATGACTGAGGTTTGATACTGGAAGACTGTGGCCAGGAAACATGATATCGGGTTGATTCTGGAAACTTCTGTCCTGGGAACAAGACTGAGGTTTGATTCTGGAACCCTGTGTCCTGGGAATATGACAAAGGTTTGTTGCTGGAAGCCTGTTCCCTGGGTACATGACTGAGGTTTGATTCTGGACACCTGTGTCCTGGGAACATGACTGAGGTTTGATGGTTGAAACCTGTGGCCCGCGAACATGACTCAGGTTTGATTCTGGAACCATGTGTCCTGGGAACATGACTGAGGTTTGATTCTGGAAACCTTTGGCCTGGGAAAATGACTGAGGTTTCATTGTGGAAACATGTGGCCTGGGATCATGACTGAGGTTTGATGGTGGAACACTCTGGCCTGGCAAAATGACTGAGGCTTGATTCTGGAACCCTGTGGCCCGGGAACATGAGAACGGTTTGATTCTGGAACCCTGTGGCCTTTACCATGACATCGGTGGATTCTGGAACCCTGTGGCCTGGGAACATGAGAACGGTTTGATTCTGGAACCCTGTGGCCTGGGAACATGAGTGAGGATTGATGGTGGAACCCTGTGGCCTGGCAACATGACTGAGGTTTGATACTGGAAGACTGTGGCCAGGAAACATGATATCGGGTTGATTCTGGAAACTTCTGTCCTGGGAACAAGACTGAGGTTTGATTCTGGAACCCTGTGTCCTGGGAATATGACAAAGGTTTGTTGCTGGAAGCCTGTTCCCTGGGTACATGACTGAGGTTTGATTCTGGACACCTGTGTCCTGGGAACATGACTGAGGTTTGATGGTTGAAACCTGTGGCCCGCGAACATGACTCAGGTTTGATTCTGGAACCATGTGTCCTGGGAACATGACTGAGGTTTGATTTTGGAAACCTTTGGCCTGGGAAAATGACTGAGGTTTCATTGTGGAAACATGTGGCCTGGGATCATGACTGAGGTTTGATGGTGGAACACTCTGGCCTGGCAAAATGACTGAGGCTTGATTCTGGAACCCTGTGGCCCGGGAACATGAGAACGGTTTGATTCTGGAACCCTGTGGCCTTTAACATGACATCGGTGGATTCTGGAACCCTGTGGCCTGGGAACATGAGAACGGTTTGATTCTGGAACCCTGTGGCCTGGGAACATGAGTGAGGATTGATGGTGGAACCCTGTGGCCTGGCAACATGACTGAGGTTTGATACTGGAAGACTGTGGCCAGGAAACATGATATCGGGTTGATTCTGGAAACTTCTGTCCTGGGAACAAGACTGAGGTTTGATTCTGGAACCCTGTGTCCTGGGAATATGACAAAGGTTTGTTGCTGGAAGCCTGTTCCCTGGGTACATGACTGAGGTTTGATTCTGGACACCTGTGTCCTGGGAACATGAGTGATGTTTGATTGTTGAAACCTGTGGCCTGCGAACATGACTCAGGTTTGATTCTGGAACCATGTGTCCTGGGAATATGACTGAGGTTTGATTCTGGAAACCTTTGGCCTGAGAAAATGACGGAGGTTTCATTGTGGAAACATGTGGCCTGGGATCATGACTGAGGTTTGATGGTGGAACACTCTGGCCTGGCAAAATGACTGAGGCTTGATTCTGGAACCCTGTGGCCCGGGAACGTGACTGAGGTTTGATGGCAGAAACCTGTGGCCTGGCAACATGACTGACGTTTGATTCTGGATCCCTGTGGCCTGGGAACATGACTGAGGCGTGATTCTGGAAAACTGTGGCCTGGGAACATGACATCTGTTTAGATTGTGGAATACTGTGCCCCGGGAACCTGACTGAGCCTTGGTTCTGAAACCCTGTGGACTGGGAACATGACTGAGGTTTTATTCTGGAACCCTGTAGCCTGGGAACATAACTGAGGATTGATTCTGGAACCCTGTGGCCTGGGAACATGATACCGGTGGATTCTGGAACCCTGGGGACTGGGCATGTGACATCTGTTTAGATTGTGGACTACTGTGCCCCGGGAACCTGACTGAGCCTTGGTTCTGGAACCCTGTGGATTGGGAACATGACTGAGGTTTTATTCTAGAACCCTGTAGCCTGGAAACATAACTGAGGATTGATTCTCGAACCCTGTGGCCTGGGAACATGACATCGGGGGATTCTAGAACCCTGTGGCCTGGGAACATGTCTGAGGTTTGATGGTGGAAACCTGTGGCTTGGCAACATGACTAAGGTTTGATTCTGGAAGACTGTGGCCAGGAAGCATGATATCTGGTTGATTCTGGAAACTTGTGTCCTGGGAACATGACTGAGGTTTGTTTCTGGAAGCCTGTGCCCTGGGAACATGACTGAGGTTTGATTCTGGGCCCCTGTGTCCTGGGAACATGACTGAGGTTTGATGGTTGAAACCTGTGGCCCGCGAACATGACTCAGGTTTGATTCTGGAACCATGTGTCCTGGGAACATGACTGAGGTTTGATTTTGGAAACCTTTGGCCTGGGAAAATGACTGAGGTTTCATTGTGGAAACATGTGGCCTGGGATCATGACTGAGGTTTGATGGTGGAACACTCTGGCCTGGCAAAATGACTGAGGCTTGATTCTGGAACCCTGTGGCTCGGGAACATGAGAACGGTTTGATTCTGGAACCCTGTGGCCTTTAACATGACATCGGTGGATTCTGGAACCCTGTGGCCTGGGAACATGAGAACGGTTTGATTCTGGAACCCTGTGGCCTGGGAACATGAGTGAGGATTGATGGTGGAACCCTGTGGCCTGGCAACATTACTGAGGTTTGATACTGGAAGACTGTGGCCAGGAAACATGATATCGGGTTGATTCTGGAAACTTCTGTCCTGGGAACAAGACTGAGGTTTGATTCTGGAACCCTGTGTCCTGGGAATATGACAAAGGTTTGTTGCTGGAAGCCTGTTCCCTGGGTACATGACTGAGGTTTGATTCTGGACACCTGTGTCCTGGGAACATGAGTGATGTTTGATTGTTGAAACCTGTGTCCTGCGAACATGACTCAGGTTTGATTCTGGAACCATGTGTCCTGGGAATATGACTGAGGTTTGATTCTGGAAACCTTTGGCCTGAGAAAATGACGGAGGTTTCATTGTGGAAACATGTGGCCTGGGATCATGACTGAGGTTTGATGGTGGAACACTCTGGCCTGGCAAAATGACTGAGGCTTGATTCTGGAACCCTGTGGCCCGGGAACGTGACTGAGGTTTGATGGCAGAAACCTGTGGCCTGGCAACATGACTGACGTTTGATTCTGGATCCCTGTGGCCTGGGAACATGACTGAGGCGTGATTCTGGAAAACTGTGGCCTGGGAACATGACATCTGTTTAGATTGTGGAATACTGTGCCCCGGGAACCTGACTGAGCCTTGGTTCTGAAACCCTGTGGACTGGGAACATGACTGAGGTTTTATTCTGGAACCCTGTAGCCTGGGAACATAACTGAGGATTGATTCTGGAACCCTGTGGCCTGGGAACATGATACCGGTGGATTCTGGAACCCTGGGGACTGGGCATGTGACATCTGTTTAGATTGTGGAATACTGTGCCCCGGGAACCTGACTGAGCCTTGGTTCTGGAACCCTGTGGATTGGGAACATGACTGAGGTTTTATTCTAGAACCCTGTAGCCTGGAAACATAACTGAGGATTGATTCTCGAACCCTGTGGCCTGGGAACATGACATCGGTGGATTCTAGAACCCTGTGGCCTGGGAACATGTCTGAGGTTTGATGGTGGAAACCTGTGGCTTGGCAACATGACTAAGGTTTGATTCTGGAAGACTGTGGCCAGGAAGCATGATATCTGGTTGATTCTGGAAACTTGTGTCCTGGGAACATGACTGAGGTGTGTTTCTGGAAGCCTGTGCCCTGGGAACATGACTGAGGTTTGATTCTGGACACCTGTGTCCTGGGAACATGACTGAGGTTTGATGGTTGAAACCTGTGTCCCGCGCACATGACTCAGGTTTGATTCTGGAACCCTGTGTCCTGGGAACATGACTGAGGTTTGATTTTGGAAACCTTTGGCCTGGGAAAATGACTGAGGTTTCATTGTGGAAACATGTGGCCTGGGATCATGACTGAGGTTTGATGGTGGAACACTCTGGCCTGGCAAAATGACTGAGGCTTGATTCTGGAACCCTGTGGCCCGGGAACATGAGAACGGTTTGATTCTGGAACCCTGTGGCCTTTAACATGACATCGGTGGATTCTGGAACCCTGTGGCCTGGGAACATGAGTGAGGATTGATGGTGGAACCCTGTGGCCTGGCAACATGACTGAGGTTTGATACTGGAAGACTGTGGCCAGGAAACATGATATCGGGTTGATTCTGGAAACTTCTGTCCTGGGAACAAGACTGAGGTTTGATTCTGGAACCCTGTGTCCTGGGAATATGACAAAGGTTTGTTGCTGGAAGCCTGTTCCCTGGGTACATGACTGAGGTTTGATTCTGGACACCTGTGTCCTGGGAACATGAGTGATGTTTGATTGTTGAAACCTGTGGCCTGCGAACATGACTCAGGTTTGATTCTGGAACCATGTGTCCTGGGAATATGACTGAGGTTTGATTCTGGAAACCTTTGGCCTGAGAAAATGACTGAGGTTTCATTGTGGAAACATGTGGCCTGGGATCATGACTGAGGTTTGATGGTGGAACACTCTGGCCTGGCAAAATGACTGAGGCTTGATTCTGGAACCCTGTGGCCCGGGAACGTGACTGAGGTTTGATGGCAGAAACCTGTGGCCTGGCAACATGACTGACGTTTGATTCTGGATCCCTGTGGCCTGGGAACATGACTGAGGCGTGATTCTGGAAAACTGTGGCCTGGGAACATGACATCTGTTTAGATTGTGGAATACTGTGCCCCGGGAACCTGACTGAGCCTTGGTTCTGAAACCCTGTGGACTGGGAACATGACTGAGGTTTTATTCTGGAACCCTGTAGCCTGGGAACATAACTGAGGATTGATTCTGGAACCCTGTGGCCTGGGAACATGATACCGGTGGATTCTGGAACCCTGGGGACTGGGCATGTGACATCTGTTTAGATTGTGGACTACTGTGCCCCGGGAACCTGACTGAGCCTTGGTTCTGGAACCCTGTGGATTGGGAACATGACTGAGGTTTTATTCTAGAACCCTGTAGCCGGGAAACATAACTGAGGATTGATTCTCGAACCCTGTGGCCTGGGAACATGACATCGGTGGATTCTAGAACCCTGTGGCCTGGGAACATGTCTGAGGTTTGATGGTGGAAACCTGTGGCTTGGCAACATGACTAAGGTTTGATTCTGGAAGACTGTGGCCAGGAAGCATGATATCTGGTTGATTCTGGAAACTTGTGTCCTGGGAACATGACTGAGGTGTGTTTCTGGAAGCCTGTGCCCTGGGAACATGACTGAGGTTTGATTCTGGACACCTGTGTCCTGGGAACATGACTGAGGTTTGATGGTTGAAACCTGTGGCCCGCGAACATGACTCAGGTTTGATTCTGGAACCATGTGTCCTGGGAACATGACTGAGGTTTGATTTTGGAAACCTTTGGCCTGGGAAAATGACTGAGGTTTCATTGTGGAAACATGTGGCCTGGGATCATGACTGAGGTTTGATGGTGGAACACTCTGGCCTGGCAAAATGACTGAGGCTTGATTCTGGAACCCTGTGGCCCGGGAACATGAGAACGGTTTGATTCTGGAACCCTGTGGCCTTTAACATGACATCGGTGGATTCTGGAACCCTGTGGCCTGGGAACATGAGAACGGTTTGATTCTGGAACCCTGTGGCCTGGGAACATGAGTGAGGATTGATGGTGGAACCCTGTGGCCTGGCAACATGACTGAGGTTTGATACTGGAAGACTGTGGCCAGGAAACATGATATCGGGTTGATTCTGGAAACTTCTGTCCTGGGAACAAGACTGAGGTTTGATTCTGGAACCCTGTGTCCTGGGAATATGACAAAGGTTTGTTGCTGGAAGCCTGTTCCCTGGGTACATGACTGAGGTTTGATTCTGGACACCTGTGTCCTGGGAACATGAGTGATGTTTGATTGTTGAAACCTGTGGCCTGCGAACATGACTCAGGTTTGATTCTGGAACCATGTGTCCTGGGAATATGACTGAGGTTTGATTCTGGAAACCTTTGGCCTGAGAAAATGACGGAGGTTTCATTGTGGAAACATGTGGCCTGGGATCATGACTGAGGTTTGATGGTGGAACACTCTGGCCTGGCAAAATGACTGAGGCTTGATTCTGGAACCCTGTGGCCCGGGAACGTGACTGAGGTTTGATGGCAGAAACCTGTGGCCTGGCAACATGACTGACGTTTGATTCTGGATCCCTGTGGCCTGGGAACATGACTGAGGCGTGATTCTGGAAAACTGTGGCCTGGGAACATGACATCTGTTTAGATTGTGGAATACTGTGCCCCGGGAACCTGACTGAGCCTTGGTTCTGAAACCCTGTGGACTGGGAACATGACTGAGGTTTTATTCTGGAACCCTGTAGCCTGGGAACATAACTGAGGATTGATTCTGGAACCCTGTGGCCTGGGAACATGATACCGGTGGATTCTGGAACCCTGGGGACTGGGCATGTGACATCTGTTTAGATTGTGGACTACTGTGCCCCGGGAACCTGACTGAGCCTTGGTTCTGGAACCCTGTGGATTGGGAACATGACTGAGGTTTTATTCTAGAACCCTGTAGCCTGGAAACATAACTGAGGATTGATTCTCGAACCCTGTGGCCTGGGAACATGACATCGGTGGATTCTAGAACCCTGTGGCCTGGGAACATGTCTGAGGTTTGATGGTGGAAACCTGTGGCTTGGCAACATGACTAAGGTTTGATTCTGGAAGACTTTGGCCAGGAAGCATGATATCTGGTTGATTCTGGAAACTTGTGTCCTGGGAACATGACTGAGGTTTGTTTCTGGAAGCCTGTGCCCTGGGAACATGACTGAGGTTTGATTCTGGACCCCTGTGTCCTGGGAACATGACTGAGGTTTGATGGTTGAAACCTGTGGCCCGCGAACATGACTCAGGTTTGATTCTGGAACCATGTGTCCTGGGAACATGACTGAGGTTTGATTTTGGAAACCTTTGGCCTGGGAAAATGACTGAGGTTTCATTGTGGAAACATGTGGCCTGGGATCATGACTGAGGTTTGATGGTGGAACACTCTGGCCTGGCAAAATGACTGAGGCTTGATTCTGGAACCCTGTGGCTCGGGAACATGAGAACGGTTTGATTCTGGAACCCTGTGGCCTTTAACATGACATCGGTGGATTCTGGAACCCTGTGGCCTGGGAACATGAGAACGGTTTGATTCTGGAACCCTGTGGCCTGGGAACATGAGTGAGGATTGATGGTGGAACCCTGTGGCCTGGCAACATGACTGAGGTTTGATACTGGAAGACTGTGGCCAGGAAACATGATATCGGGTTGATTCTGGAAACTTCTGTCCTGGGAACAAGACTGAGGTTTGATTCTGGAACCCTGTGTCCTGGGAATATGACAAAGGTTTGTTGCTGGAAGCCTGTTCCCTGGGTACATGACTGAGGTTTGATTCTGGACACCTGTGTCCTGGGAACATGAGTGATGTTTGATTGTTGAAACCTGTGGCCTGCGAACATGACTCAGGTTTGATTCTGGAACCATGTGTCCTGGGAATATGACTGAGGTTTGATTCTGGAAACCTTTGGCCTGAGAAAATGACTGAGGTTTCATTGTGGAAACATGTGGCCTGGGATCATGACTGAGGTTTGATGGTGGAACACTCTGGCCTGGCAAAATGACTGAGGCTTGATTCTGGAACCCTGTGGCCCGGGAACATGAGAACGGTTTGATTCTGGAACCCTGTGGCCTTTAACATGACATCGGTGGATTCTGGAACCCTGTGGCCTGGGAACATGAGAACGGTTTGATTCTGGAACCCTGTGGCCTGGGAACATGAGTGAGGATTGATGGTGGAACCCTGTGGCCTGGCAACATGACTGAGGTTTGATACTGGAAGACTGTGGCCAGGAAATATGATATCGGGTTGATTCTGGAAACTTCTGTCCTGGGAACAAGACTGAGGTTTGATTCTGGAACCCTGTGTCCTGGGAATATGACAAAGGTTTGTTGCTGGAAGCCTGTTCCCTGGGTACATGACTGAGGTTTGATTCTGGACACCTGTGTCCTGGGAACATGAGTGATGTTTGATTGTTGAAACCTGTGGCCTGCGAACATGACTCAGGTTTGATTCTGGAACCATGTGTCCTGGGAATATGACTGAGGTTTGATTCTGGAAACCTTTGGCCTGAGAAAATGACGGAGGTTTCATTGTGGAAACATGTGGCCTGGGATCATGACTGAGGTTTGATGGTGGAACACTCTGGCCTGGCAAAATGACTGAGGCTTGATTCTGGAACCCTGTGGCCCGGGAACGTGACTGAGGTTTGATGGCAGAAACCTGTGGCCTGGCAACATGACTGACGTTTGATTCTGGATCCCTGTGGCCTGGGAACATGACTGAGGCGTGATTCTGGAAAACTGTGGCCTGGGAACATGACATCTGTTTAGATTCTGGAATACTGTGCCCCGGGAACCTGACTGAGCCTTGGTTCTGAAACCCTGTGGAATGGGAACATGACTGAGGTTTTATTCTGGAACCCTGTAGCCTGGGAACATAACTGAGGATTGATTCTGGAACCCTGTGGCCTGGGAACATGATACCGGTGGATTCTGGAACCCTGGGGACTGGGCATGTGACATCTGTTTAGATTGTGGACTACTGTGCCCCGGGAACCTGACTGAGCCTTGGTTCTGGAACCCTGTGGATTGGGAACATGACTGAGGTTTTATTCTAGAACCCTGTAGCCTGGAAACATAACTGAGGATTGATTCTCGAACCCTGTGGCCTGGGAACATGACATCGGTGGATTCTAGAACCCTGTGGCCTGGGAACATGTCTGAGGTTTGATGGTGGAAACCTGTGGCTTGGCAACATGACTAAGGTTTGATTCTGGAAGACTGTGGCCAGGAAGCATGATATCTGGTTGATTCTGGAAACTTGTGTCCTGGGAACATGACTGAGGTTTGTTTCTGGAAGCCTGTGCCCTGGGAACATGACTGAGGTTTGATTCTGGACACCTGTGTCCTGGGAACATGACTGAGGTTTGATGGTTGAAACCTGTGGCCCGCGAACATGACTCAGGTTTGATTCTGGAACCATGTGTCCTGGGAACATGACTGAGGTTTGATTTTGGAAACCTTTGGCCTGGGAAAATGACTGAGGTTTCATTGTGGAAACATGTGGCCTGGGATCATGACTGAGGTTTGATGGTGGAACACTCTGGCCTGGCAAAATGACTGAGGCTTGATTCTGGAACCCTGTGGCTCGGGAACATGAGAACGGTTTGATTCTGGAACCCTGTGGCCTTTAACATGACATCGGTGGATTCTGGAACCCTGTGGCCTGGGAACATGAGAACGGTTTGATTCTGGAACCCTGTGGCCTGGGAACATGAGTGAGGATTGATGGTGGAACCCTGTGGCCTGGCAACATGACTGAGGTTTGATACTGGAAGACTGTGGCCAGGAAACATGATATCGGGTTGATTCTGGAAACTTCTGTCCTGGGAACAAGACTGAGGTTTGATTCTGGAACCCTGTGTCCTGGGAATATGACAAAGGTTTGTTGCTGGAAGCCTGTTCCCTGGGTACATGACTGAGGTTTGATTCTGGACACCTGTGTCCTGGGAACATGAGTGATGTTTGATTGTTGAAACCTGTGGCCTGCGAACATGACTCAGGTTTGATTCTGGAACCATGTGTCCTGGGAATATGACTGAGGTTTGATTCTGGAAACCTTTGGCCTGAGAAAATGACTGAGGTTTCATTGTGGAAACATGTGGCCTGGGATCATGACTGAGGTTTGATGGTGGAACACTCTGGCCTGGCAAAATGACTGAGGCTTGATTCTGGAACCCTGTGGCCCGGGAACATGAGAACGGTTTGATTCTGGAACCCTGTGGCCTTTAACATGACATCGGTGGATTCTGGAACCCTGTGGCCTGGGAACATGAGAACGGTTTGATTCTGGAACCCTGTGGCCTGGGAACATGAGTGAGGATTGATGGTGGAACCCTGTGGCCTGGCAACATGACTGAGGTTTGATACTGGAAGACTGTGGCCAGGAAATATGATATCGGGTTGATTCTGGAAACTTCTGTCCTGGGAACAAGACTGAGGTTTGATTCTGGAACCCTGTGTCCTGGGAATATGACAAAGGTTTGTTGCTGGAAGCCTGTTCCCTGGGTACATGACTGAGGTTTGATTCTGGACACCTGTGTCCTGGGAACATGAGTGATGTTTGATTGTTGAAACCTGTGGCCTGCGAACATGACTCAGGTTTGATTCTGGAACCATGTGTCCTGGGAATATGACTGAGGTTTGATTCTGGAAACCTTTGGCCTGAGAAAATGACGGAGGTTTCATTGTGGAAACATGTGGCCTGGGATCATGACTGAGGTTTGATGGTGGAACACTCTGGCCTGGCAAAATGACTGAGGCTTGATTCTGGAACCCTGTGGCCCGGGAACGTGACTGAGGTTTGATGGCAGAAACCTGTGGCCTGGCAACATGACTGACGTTTGATTCTGGATCCCTGTGGCCTGGGAACATGACTGAGGCGTGATTCTGGAAAACTGTGGCCTGGGAACATGACATCTGTTTAGATTCTGGAATACTGTGCCCCGGGAACCTGACTGAGCCTTGGTTCTGAAACCCTGTGGAATGGGAACATGACTGAGGTTTTATTCTGGAACCCTGTAGCCTGGGAACATAACTGAGGATTGATTCTGGAACCCTGTGGCCTGGGAACATGATACCGGTGGATTCTGGAACCCTGGGGACTGGGCATGTGACATCTGTTTAGATTGTGGACTACTGTGCCCCGGGAACCTGACTGAGCCTTGGTTCTGGAACCCTGTGGATTGGGAACATGACTGAGGTTTTATTCTAGAACCCTGTAGCCTGGAAACATAACTGAGGATTGATTCTCGAACCCTGTGGCCTGGGAACATGACATCGGTGGATTCTAGAACCCTGTGGCCTGGGAACATGTCTGAGGTTTGATGGTGGAAACCTGTGGCTTTTCAACATGACTAAGGTTTGATTCTGGAAGACTGTGGCCAGGAAGCATGATATCTGGTTGATTCTGGAAACTTGTGTCCTGGGAACATGACTGAGGTTTGTTTCTGGAAGCCTGTGCCCTGGGAACATGACTGAGGTTTGATTCTGGACACCTGTGTCCTGGGAACATGACTGAGGTTTGATGGTTGAAACCTGTGGCCCGCGAACATGACTCAGGTTTGATTCTGGAACCATGTGTCCTGGGAACATGACTGAGGTTTGATTTTGGAAACCTTTGGCCTGGGAAAATGACTGAGGTTTCATTGTGGAAACATGTGGCCTGGGATCATGACTGAGGTTTGATGGTGGAACACTCTGGCCTGGCAAAATGACTGAGGCTTGATTCTGGAACCCTGTGGCTCGGGAACATGAGAACGGTTTGATTCTGGAACCCTGTGGCCTTTAACATGACATCGGTGGATTCTGGAACCCTGTGGCCTGGGAACATGAGAACGGTTTGATTCTGGAACCCTGTGGCCTGGGAACATGAGTGAGGATTGATGGTGGAACCCTGTGGCCTGGCAACATGACTGAGGTTTGATACTGGAAGACTGTGGCCAGGAAACATGATATCGGGTTGATTCTGGAAACTTCTGTCCTGGGAACAAGACTGAGGTTTGATTCTGGAACCCTGTGTCCTGGGAATATGACAAAGGTTTGTTGCTGGAAGCCTGTTCCCTGGGTACATGACTGAGGTTTGATTCTGGACACCTGTGTCCTGGGAACATGAGTGATGTTTGATTGTTGAAACCTGTGGCCTGCGAACATGACTCAGGTTTGATTCTGGAACCATGTGTCCTGGGAATATGACTGAGGTTTGATTCTGGAAACCTTTGGCCTGAGAAAATGACTGAGGTTTCATTGTGGAAACATGTGGCCTGGGATCATGACTGAGGTTTGATGGTGGAACACTCTGGCCTGGCAAAATGACTGAGGCTTGATTCTGGAACCCTGTGGCCCGGGAACATGAGAACGGTTTGATTCTGGAACCCTGTGGCCTTTAACATGACATCGGTGGATTCTGGAACCCTGTGGCCTGGGAACATGAGAACGGTTTGATTCTGGAACCCTGTGGCCTGGGAACATGAGTGAGGATTGATGGTGGAACCCTGTGGCCTGGCAACATGACTGAGGTTTGATACTGGAAGACTGTGGCCAGGAAATATGATATCGGGTTGATTCTGGAAACTTCTGTCCTGGGAACAAGACTGAGGTTTGATTCTGGAACCCTGTGTCCTGGGAATATGACAAAGGTTTGTTGCTGGAAGCCTGTTCCCTGGGTACATGACTGAGGTTTGATTCTGGACACCTGTGTCCTGGGAACATGAGTGATGTTTGATTGTTGAAACCTGTGGCCTGCGAACATGACTCAGGTTTGATTCTGGAACCATGTGTCCTGGGAATATGACTGAGGTTTGATTCTGGAAACCTTTGGCCTGAGAAAATGACGGAGGTTTCATTGTGGAAACATGTGGCCTGGGATCATGACTGAGGTTTGATGGTGGAACACTCTGGCCTGGCAAAATGACTGAGGCTTGATTCTGGAACCCTGTGGCCCGGGAACGTGACTGAGGTTTGATGGCAGAAACCTGTGGCCTGGCAACATGACTGACGTTTGATTCTGGATCCCTGTGGCCTGGGAACATGACTGAGGCGTGATTCTGGAAAACTGTGGCCTGGGAACATGACATCTGTTTAGATTGTGGAATACTGTGCCCCGGGAACCTGACTGAGCCTTGGTTCTGAAACCCTGTGGAATGGGAACATGACTGAGGTTTTATTCTGGAACCCTGTAGCCTGGGAACATAACTGAGGATTGATTCTGGAACCCTGTGGCCTGGGAACATGATACCGGTGGATTCTGGAACCCTGGGGACTGGGCATGTGACATCTGTTTAGATTGTGGACTACTGTGCCCCGGGAACCTGACTGAGCCTTGGTTCTGGAACCCTGTGGATTGGGAACATGACTGAGGTTTTATTCTAGAACCCTGTAGCCTGGAAACATAACTGAGGATTGATTCTCGAACCCTGTGGCCTGGGAACATGACATCGGTGGATTCTAGAACCCTGTGGCCTGGGAACATGTCTGAGGTTTGATGGTGGAAACCTGTGGCTTGGCAACATGACTAAGGTTTGATTCTGGAAGACTGTGGCCAGGAAGCATGATATCTGGTTGATTCTGGAAACTTGTGTCCTGGGAACATGACTGAGGTTTGTTTCTGGAAGCCTGTGCCCTGGGAACATGACTGAGGTTTGATTCTGGACACCTGTGTCCTGGGAACATGACTGAGGTTTGATGGTTGAAACCTGTGGCCCGCGAACATGACTCAGGTTTGATTCTGGAACCATGTGTCCTGGGAACATGACTGAGGTTTGATTTTGGAAACCTTTGGCCTGGGAAAATGACTGAGGTTTCATTGTGGAAACATGTGGCCTGGGATCATGACTGAGGTTTGATGGTGGAACACTCTGGCCTGGCAAAATGACTGAGGCTTGATTCTGGAACCCTGTGGCTCGGGAACATGAGAACGGTTTGATTCTGGAACCCTGTGGCCTTTAACATGACATCGGTGGATTCTGGAACCCTGTGGCCTGGGAACATGAGAACGGTTTGATTCTGGAACCCTGTGGCCTGGGAACATGAGTGAGGATTGATGGTGGAACCCTGTGGCCTGGCAACATGACTGAGGTTTGATACTGGAAGACTGTGGCCAGGAAACATGATATCGGGTTGATTCTGGAAACTTCTGTCCTGGGAACAAGACTGAGGTTTGATTCTGGAACCCTGTGTCCTGGGAATATGACAAAGGTTTGTTGCTGGAAGCCTGTTCCCTGGGTACATGACTGAGGTTTGATTCTGGACACCTGTGTCCTGGGAACATGAGTGATGTTTGATTGTTGAAACCTGTGGCCTGCGAACATGACTCAGGTTTGATTCTGGAACCATGTGTCCTGGGAATATGACTGAGGTTTGATTCTGGAAACCTTTGGCCTGAGAAAATGACTGAGGTTTCATTGTGGAAACATGTGGCCTGGGATCATGACTGAGGTTTGATGGTGGAACACTCTGGCCTGGCAAAATGACTGAGGCTTGATTCTGGAACCCTGTGGCCCGGGAACGTGACTGAGGTTTGATGGCAGAAACCTGTGGCCTGGCAACATGACTGACGTTTGATTCTGGATCCCTGTGGCCTGGGAACATGACTGAGGCGTGATTCTGGAAAACTGTGGCCTGGGAACATGACATCTGTTTAGATTGTGGAATACTGTGCCCCGGGAACCTGACTGAGCCTTGGTTCTGAAACCCTGTGGACTGGGAACATGACTGAGGTTTTATTCTGGAACCCTGTAGCCTGGGAACATAACTGAGGATTGATTCTGGAACCCTGTGGCCTGGGAACATGATACCGGTGGATTCTGGAACCCTGGGGACTGGGCATGTGACATCTGTTTAGATTGTGGACTACTGTGCCCCGGGAACCTGACTGAGCCTTGGTTCTGGAACCCTGTGGATTGGGAACATGACTGAGGTTTTATTCTAGAACCCTGTAGCCTGGAAACATAACTGAGGATTGATTCTCGAACCCTGTGGCCTGGGAACATGACATCGGTGGATTCTAGAACCCTGTGGCCTGGGAACATGTCTGAGGTTTGATGGTGGAAACCTGTGGCTTGGCAACATGACTAAGGTTTGATTCTGGAAGACTGTGGCCAGGAAGCATGATATCTGGTTGATTCTGGAAACTTGTGTCCTGGGAACATGACTGAGGTTTGTTTCTGGAAGCCTGTGCCCTGGGAACATGACTGAGGTTTGATTCTGGACACCTGTGTCCTGGGAACATGACTGAGGTTTGATGGTTGAAACCTGTGGCCCGCGAACATGACTCAGGTTTGATTCTGGAACCATGTGTCCTGGGAACATGACTGAGGTTTGATTTTGGAAACCTTTGGCCTGGGAAAATGACTGAGGTTTCATTGTGGAAACATGTGGCCTGGGATCATGACTGAGGTTTGATGGTGGAACACTCTGGCCTGGCAAAATGACTGAGGCTTGATTCTGGAACCCTGTGGCCCGGGAACATGAGAACGGTTTGATTCTGGAACCCTCTGGCCTTTAACATGACATCGGTGGATTCTGGAACCCTGTGGCCTGGGAACATGAGAACGGTTTGATTCTGGAACCCTGTGGCCTGGGAACATGAGTGAGGATTGATGGTGGAACCCTGTGGCCTGGCAACATGACTGAGGTTTGATACTGGAAGACTGTGGCCAGGAAACATGATATCGGGTTGATTCTGGAAACTTCTGTCCTGGGAACAAGACTGAGGTTTGAATCTGG
This sequence comes from Balaenoptera physalus, assembly GCF_965194825.1. NCBI lineage: Eukaryota > Metazoa > Chordata > Mammalia > Artiodactyla > Balaenopteridae > Balaenoptera > Balaenoptera physalus. The sequence continues at coordinate 5,461 of NW_028124785.1, read as the reverse complement.
AACCCTGTGTCCTGGGAATATGACAAAGGTTTGTTGCTGGAAGCCTGTTCCCTGGGTACATGACTGAGGTTTGATTCTGGACACCTGTGTCCTGGGAACATGACTGAGGTTTGATGGTTGAAACCTGTGGCCCGCGAACATGACTCAGGTTTGATTCTGGAACCATGTGTCCTGGGAACATGACTGAGGTTTGATTTTGGAAACCTTTGGCCTGGGAAAATGACTGAGGTTTCATTGTGGAAACATGTGGCCTGGGATCATGACTGAGGTTTGATGGTGGAACACTCTGGCCTGGCAAAATGACTGAGGCTTGATTCTGGAACCCTGTGGCCCGGGAACATGAGAACGGTTTGATTCTGGAAGCCTGTGGCCTTTAACATGACATCGGTGGATTCTGGAACCCTGTGGCCTGGGAACATGAGAACGGTTTGATTCTGGAACCCTGTGGCCTGGGAACATGAGTGAGGATTGATGGTGGAACCCTGTGGCCTGGCAACATGACTGAGGTTTGATACTGGAAGACTGTGGCCAGGAAACATGATATCGGTTTGATTCTGGAAACTTCTGTCCTGGGAACAAGACTGAGGTTTGATTCTGGAACCCTGTGTCCTGGGAATATGACAAAGGTTTGTTGCTGGAAGCCTGTTCCCTGGGTACATGACTGAGGTTTGATTCTGGACACCTGTGTCCTGGGAACATGAGTGATGTTTGATTGTTGAAACCTGTGGCCTGCGAACATGACTCAGGTTTGATTCTGGAACCATGTGTCCTGGGAATATGACTGAGGTTTGATTCTGGAAACCTTTGGCCTGAGAAAATGACTGAGGTTTCATTGTGGAAACATGTGGCCTGGGATCATGACTGAGGTTTGATGGTGGAACACTCTGGCCTGGCAAAATGACTGAGGCTTGATTCTGGAACCCTGTGGCCCGGGAACGTGACTGAGGTTTGATGGCAGAAACCTGTGGCCTGGCAACATGACTGACGTTTGATTCTGGATCCCTGTGGCCTGGGAACATGACTGAGGCGTGATTCTGGAAAACTGTGGCCTGGGAACATGACATCTGTTTAGATTGTGGAATACTGTGCCCCGGGAACCTGACTGAGCCTTGGTTCTGAAACCCTGTGGACTGGGAACATGACTGAGGTTTTATTCTGGAACCCTGTAGCCTGGGAACATAACTGAGGATTGATTCTGGAACCCTGTGGCCTGGGAACATGATACCGGTGGATTCTGGAACCCTGGGGACTGGGCATGTGACATCTGTTTAGATTGTGGACTACTGTGCCCCGGGAACCTGACTGAGCCTTGGTTCTGGAACCCTGTGGATTGGGAACATGACTGAGGTTTTATTCTAGAACCCTGTAGCCTGGAAACATAACTGAGGATTGATTCTCGAACCCTGTGGCCTGGGAACATGACATCGGTGGATTCTAGAACCCTGTGGCCTGGGAACATGTCTGAGGTTTGATGGTGGAAACCTGTGGCTTGGCAACATGACTAAGGTTTGATTCTGGAAGACTGTGGCCAGGAAGCATGATATCTGGTTGATTCTGGAAACTTGTGTCCTGGGAACATGACTGAGGTTTGTTTCTGGAAGCCTGTGCCCTGGGAACATGACTGAGGTTTGATTCTGGACACCTGTGTCCTGGGAACATGACTGAGGTTTGATGGTTGAAACCTGTGGCCCGCGAACATGACTCAGGTTTGATTCTGGAACCATGTGTCCTGGGAACATGACTGAGGTTTGATTTTGGAAACCTTTGGCCTGGGAAAATGACTGAGGTTTCATTGTGGAAACATGTGGCCTGGGATCATGACTGAGGTTTGATGGTGGAACACTCTGGCCTGGCAAAATGACTGAGGCTTGATTCTGGAACCCTGTGGCTCGGGAACATGAGAACGGTTTGATTCTGGAACCCTGTGGCCTTTAACATGACATCGGTGGATTCTGGAACCCTGTGGCCTGGGAACATGAGAACGGTTTGATTCTGGAACCCTGTGGCCTGGGAACATGAGTGAGGATTGATGGTGGAACCCTGTGGCCTGGCAACATGACTGAGGTTTGATACTGGAAGACTGTGGCCAGGAAACATGATATCGGGTTGATTCTGGAAACTTCTGTCCTGGGAACAAGACTGAGGTTTGATTCTGGAACCCTGTGTCCTGGGAATATGACAAAGGTTTGTTGCTGGAAGCCTGTTCCCTGGGTACATGACTGAGGTTTGATTCTGGACACCTGTGTCCTGGGAATATGAGTGATGTTTGATTGTTGAAACCTGTGGCCTGCGAACATGACTCAGGTTTGATTCTGGAACCATGTGTCCTGGGAATATGACTGAGGTTTGATTCTGGAAACCTTTGGCCTGAGAAAATGACTGAGGTTTCATTGTGGAAACATGTGGCCTGGGATCATGACTGAGGTTTGATGGTGGAACACTCTGGCCTGGCAAAATGACTGAGGCTTGATTCTGGAACCCTGTGGCCCGGGAACATGAGAACGGTTTGATTCTGGAACCCTGTGGCATTTAACATGACATCGGTGGATTCTGGAACCCTGTGGCCTGGGAACATGAGAACGGTTTGATTCTGGAACCCTGTGGCCTGGGAACATGAGTGAGGATTGATGGTGGAACCCTGTGGCCTGGCAACATGACTGAGGTTTGATACTGGAAGACTGTGGCCAGGAAACATGATATCGGGTTGATTCTGGAAACTTCTGTCCTGGGAACAAGACTGAGGTTTGATTCTGGAACCCTGTGTCCTGGGAATATGACAAAGGTTTGTTGCTGGAAGCCTGTTCCATGGGTACATGACTGAGGTTTGATTCTGGACACCTGTGTCCTGGGAACATGACTGAGGTTTGATGGTTGAAACCTGTGGCCCGCGAACATGACTCAGGTTTGATTCTGGAACCATGTGTCCTGGGAACATGACTGAGGTTTGATTTTGGAAACCTTTGGCCTGGGAAAATGACTGAGGTTTCATTGTGGAAACATGTGGCCTGGGATCATGACTGAGGTTTGATGGTGGAACACTCTGGCCTGGCAAAATGACTGAGGCTTAATTCTGGAAACCTGTGGCCCGGGAACATGAGAACGGTTTGATTCTGGAACCCTGTGGCCTTTAACATGACATCGGTGGATTCTGGAACCCTGTGGCCTGGGAACATGAGAACGGTTTGATTCTGGAACCCTGTGGCCTGGGAACATGAGTGAGGATTGATGGTGGAACCCTGTGGCCTGGCAACATGACTGAGGTTTGATACTGGAAGACTGTGGCCAGGAAACATGATATCGGTTTGATTCTGGAAACTTCTGTCCTGGGAACAAGACTGAGGTTTGATTCTGGAACCCTGTGTCCTGGGAATATGACAAAGGTTTGTTGCTGGAAGCCTGTTCCCTGGGTACATGACTGAGGTTTGATTCTGGACACCTGTGTCCTGGGAACATGAGTGATGTTTGATTGTTGAAACCTGTGGCCTGCGAACATGACTCAGGTTTGATTCTGGAACCATGTGTCCTGGGAATATGACTGAGGTTTGATTCTGGAAACCTTTGGCCTGAGAAAATGACTGAGGTTTCATTGTGGAAACATGTGGCCTGGGATCATGACTGAGGTTTGATGGTGGAACACTCTGGCCTGGCAAAATGACTGAGGCTTGATTCTGGATCCCTGTGGCCTGGGAACATGACTGAGGCGTGATTCTGGAAAACTGTGGCCTGGGAACATGACATCTGTTTAGATTGTGGAATACTGTGCCCCGGGAACCTGACTGAGCCTTGGTTCTGAAACCCTGTGGACTGGGAACATGACTGAGGTTTTATTCTGGAACCCTGTAGCCTGGGAACATAACTGAGGATTGATTCTGGAACCCTGTGGCCTGGGAACATGATACCGGTGGATTCTGGAACCCTGGGGACTGGGCATGTGACATCTGTTTAGATTGTGGAATACTGTGCCCCGGGAACCTGACTGAGCCTTGGTTCTGGAACCCTGTGGATTGGGAACATGACTGAGGTTTTATTCTAGAACCCTGTAGCCTGGAAACATAACTGAGGATTGATTCTCGAACCCTGTGGCCTGGGAACATGACATCGGTGGATTCTAGAACCCTGTGGCCTGGGAACATGTCTGAGGTTTGATGGTGGAAACCTGTGGCTTGGCAACATGACTAAGGTTTGATTCTGGAAGACTGTGGCCAGGAAGCATGATATCTGGTTGATTCTGGAAACTTGTGTCCTGGGAACATGACTGAGGTTTGTTTCTGGAAGCCTGTGCCCTGGGAACATGACTGAGGTTTGATTCTGGACACCTGTGTCCTGGGAACATGACTGAGGTTTGATGGTTGAAACCTGTGGCCCGCGAACATGACTCAGGTTTGATTCTGGAACCATGTGTCCTGGGAACATGACTGAGGTTTGATTTTGGAAACCTTTGGCCTGGGAAAATGACTGAGGTTTCATTGTGGAAACATGTGGCCTGGGATCATGACTGAGGTTTGATGGTGGAACACTCTGGCCTGGCAAAATGACTGAGGCTTGATTCTGGAACCCTGTGGCTCGGGAACATGAGAACGGTTTGATTCTGGAACCCTGTGGCCTTTAACATGACATCGGTGGATTCTGGAACCCTGTGGCCTGGGAACATGAGAACGGTTTGATTCTGGAACCCTGTGGCCTGGGAACATGAGTGAGGATTGATGGTGGAACCCTGTGGCCTGGCAACATGACTGAGGTTTGATACTGGAAGACTGTGGCCAGGAAACATGATATCGGGTTGATTCTGGAAACTTCTGTCCTGGGAACAAGACTGAGGTTTGATTCTGGAACCCTGTGTCCTGGGAATATGACAAAGGTTTGTTGCTGGAAGCCTGTTCCCTGGGTACATGACTGAGGTTTGATTCTGGACACCTGTGTCCTGGGAACATGAGTGATGTTTGATTGTTGAAACCTGTGTCCTGCGAACATGACTCAGGTTTGATTCTGGAACCATGTGTCCTGGGAATATGACTGAGGTTTGATTCTGGAAACCTTTGGCCTGAGAAAATGACTGAGGTTTCATTGTGGAAACATGTGGCCTGGGATCATGACTGAGGTTTGATGGTGGAACACTCTGGCCTGGCAAAATGACTGAGGCTTGATTCTGGAACCCTGTGGCCCGGGAACATGAGAACGGTTTGATTCTGGAACCCTGTGGCCTTTAACATGACATCGGTGGATTCTGGAACCCTGTGGCCTGGGAACATGAGAACGGTTTGATTCTGGAACCCTGTGGCCTGGGAACATGAGTGAGGATTGATGGTGGAACCCTGTGGCCTGGCAACATGACTGAGGTTTGATACTGGAAGACTGTGGCCAGGAAATATGATATCGGGTTGATTCTGGAAACTTCTGTCCTGGGAACAAGACTGAGGTTTGATTCTGGAACCCTGTGTCCTGGGAATATGACAAAGGTTTG